>NC_134501.1:36796134-37086134 GCF_040206685.1 Ascaphus truei | reverse complement strand
TGTCACTCTCTCTCTCTGTTACTCTCTCTCTCTCTGTCGCACCCACTCTCTCTCTCTCTCTCTCTCTCTCTCTCTCTCTCTCTCTCTCTCTCTCTCTCTCTCTCTCTCTCTCTCTCTCTCTCTCTCTCTGTCACTCTCTCTCTATCTCTCTCTGTCACCCACACTCTCTCACACTCTGGATCTGGATATCTTATTTACCCTGTATATCTTAACTGCCCTATACTTACACCGAAATAACCTATACTGCTTTCTTCCAGATCTGACGCTTGAGCTTCACACAGGAGACATCGGAATCCCCCCTAACCCAGAAGACAGGTAGGGAACACCTCCCCTCCAATGTATAACATTGCAGGAATGAGGGTAGTAGCTGGACATTGAGGGACTGCGGATCAGGTAAGATCCCAGGCGGATTGTTGCTTTAGATTTTGTGAAGCGGGGACGTCAAGACACTGGTTAAGGGGTTCAGGAAACTAGTCATTCACATCTTGCTTTTTTTTCTAGATCCCACATTTACTCACACATACACACACACACACACACACACACACACACACACACACACACAATGGTTCCGAAGGTACAAGGGGGTACGGGTCCCACATCTACGTAGAGCAACAAAGTAAATGTTCCTCCGTTCAAGTGTTAAGAGTCGGCACTGATGGAAGAAACGGATTCATGTATGTCTGATTATAAAATACAGTACAACGTTGTCAAAACCCAGGACTACTGTTCCGATCGCCCCCCCCTGGGGTGCCCCCCGTCGGCAGTGTTGTGAGCCCCATTTCAAACCTCGTAAGCCCCCGCCCCCCATTTCACAACTCACGAGCCCCCTCTATTTCCCTCCCTTTTCCCATTTATTTCTCTCTCCTCCGTCTCACCTCTCACCTTCCCCCTCCATCAATTACCCCACTCTCACGCAATCCCTGCCCCTTCCCCGCCTCACATGTATTTCTCTCCTCTGCGTCTCACTCTTACTCCCTCTTTTTGTCACTCACCCCCTCTCTCCTCTCACTCCCCCCCATTCCGTCAATGACCCCACTCTTACTCAACCCCCCTCCTCACACTCATTCCCTCCCTGTCACACAATTCCCCCCACTAAATATATACCAAAAAAACCACCTGCCAACTCAAAAAACTTTCCACACCCAAACACATACAAAAAATAACCCCTCAAATACATACAAAAAAACCCCAATACTGTACATATAAAAAAAACAATACACATAAAAAAACAATATATATATATATATATAATATATATATATATATATATATATATATATAAATATATATTTATAAATGTAAATACAACTGTATGCTTATCTGCATGTCTTAGGCAGGTCTGCAACCCCGCCTTTCCCCATTATCACCCAGCACACCCACTGCAGCAAGGGATTCTGGGAAATGACAAGCAAATGAGCACACAGTGCCACTTTTTGCTTCAAAAACCATTTCTAACATGGTTCCCTATAGGCTTAAGCTTGCTGCATGGTCACAGCTTTGAGCACAGCCAGGGTTAAGGTGCATACCCAGAAAACCACCCACAGACAGCTGTTTCGACCTTAATGGGTCTCATCAGTGTGGGGTTGATTAACTGGGTATGCAAAGAAGCTAAAGGATGGGCCAACCATAATACTGAGTTAAGTTATGGTGAGTAAAAAAAGTGACAAAAACCCTCCACAGCAAAGCAAATATGCAAATGTAAATACAACTGTATGCTTTCTGGGTATGCACCTTAACCCTGGCTGTGCTCAAAGCTGTGACCATGCAGCAAGCTTAAGCCTATAGGGAACCATGTTAGAAATGGTTTTTGAAGCAAAAAGTGGCACTGTGTGCTCATTTGCATGTCATTTCCCAGAATCCCTTGCTGCAGTGGAAGTGCTGTGTGCTGGGTGATAATGGGGAAAGGCGGGGTTGCAGACCTGCCTAAGACATGCAGATGAGCATGCAGTTGTATTTACATTTGCATATTTGCTTTGCTGTGGAGGGTTTTTGTCACTTTGTTTACTCACCATAACTTAACTCAGTATTATGGTTGGCCCATCCTTTAGCTTCTTTGCATACCCAGTTAATCAACCCCACACTGATGAGACCCATTAAGGTCGAAACAGCTGTCTGTGGGTGGTTTTCTGGGTATGCACCTTAACCCTTGCTGTGCTCAAAGCTGTGACCATGCAGCAAGCTTAAGCTTATAGGGAACCATGTTAAAAATAGTTTTTGAAAAAAAAAAAAAAAAAGGAGGGTGTCGGACCTCCAAACCCGGAAGTGCCCCACGATAGGCACCCCGGAAGGATCTCCCGGGGATTTTTACCCCAACTCCTTGACACGTAGATGTCAAAGGGGAAAACAAATGGGCTCTCGGACAGCCCACCTCTTTCCTCCCTCTTGTGTGCTCCTCTCCCCCTCCCCCCCCCTCCCTCCCTTGCCCTGCCCCCTCCCCCCCTCACCCTCCTCCTCTCGAATCCCCCCCATCAAAACGCTAGGCGAAACAGGTAGAGAACTCGCCAATCCCCCACCCAGTAAAAAACACGCCAACCCCCGTCATGGGACAAACACGGGGTCCAGGCCTCGTACCCCTGGAAACACCCCCCCCCCCCCATAATGTCATCAATCAAAATCACTTCCCTTAATGTAAAGGGTCTCAACTCAACTAAGAAACGTAGACTAGCACTCCAGGAGTTTAAAAAACTCCAGAGTGATATTCTCTGCTTACAAGAGACCCACTTCAACTCAAATGACCCCCCAAAAACATTCAAACAGACCTTCCCCCAGGCCTTCTATGCCTCCTCCCCGGTTAAAAAAAGAGGAGTAGACATCCTAATAAAGAATAGTGTCTCATTTGCCCTCACCACCATAACCCGGGACCCAGATGGGAGGTACCTGCACATACAAGGATCCCTATCAGGAAACCCAATCTCCATAATAAACATATATGCACCAAATGAAAACCAGGTACAATTTATTCAGGATCTATTGGATTCCCTGGACCAATCTGTACTAACCTCACTGATTATGGTTGGGGATTTCAATATGGCTCTCGCACCGGAGCAAGACAGAACTTCCCTCCCTTCCTCCCAACACATAGCTCAGGTCCAACAAAAAGCGATGAGATTTAGAGAAATTTTAAAGAACTTCTCCCTCACGGATATTTGGAGGGCCCAGCACATGGGCCAGAGGGACTACACGTTCTTTTCGGCCCCACATCAATCTTACTCGAGGATCGACTATTTCATAGGTTCCACAAATGTACTCCAGGCGTCCTCCCACTCCAATATAGGCCCTATAACGTGGTCCGACCATGCCCCGATAGATTTGACCCTATCTCTCCCATTTGTGAAGAACAACTCCTATAATTGGAAACTTAACGATTCGCTACTAAACGATCCCCAAACTGTAGACACGATTCGGCACAAACTAGACATATTCTTTGAACTAAATAAAGGGTCAGTTTCCTCAGCGTCTACACTGTGGGAAGCCCACAAAGCCCAAATCAGAGGAGACCTAATCTCGCTGGCATCCTACAAAAAGAAACTCAAACTAAAAACGCAAAAGGCGCTAACCGAGAAAATAATAGCTCTTGAACAGCAACATAAAAAGTCCCCTACTAAGAAATTATTCAGGATACTTGACATGACAAGGACTGAACTTAAATTGTCCCAATTAGAAGAGGTGGAGAGAAAGCTTAAATGGTCCAATCAAAGGTTTTATGACAAAGGCAATAAGGCCGATAAACTTCTGGCATCAAAACTTCGGGGCATAAAAGCAAGGGCCCAAATCACAGAAATTTGCACTAAAGGAGGCCAAACCACCTATATTGAAAAGGAAATTGCCCAAGAATTTGCAAAATATTATACGGAGCTCTACAATCTCCACCCCCCTAACCATGACCCAGCAGAAGTAGACTGTATCTCGCAGTTTCTATCGAAATGCAATCTACCATCTCTCACGGACGAGGAACTCAAAGCCCTAAATGGTAAAATCACCCAGGAAGAACTGGCGCAAGCCATAAGCACCCTCAAGATAGCCAAAACCCCTGGTCCAGACGGCTTCTCAAACGCCTATTATAAAAAATTTAAAGTGCCGCTATCCCCCTTTCTACTTGAGATGTTTAACTCCTTTCTAGAAGGAGCCGCGATCCCAGGCACAATTTCGGCTGCCAACCTAGCTATTATTCACAAGGAAGGAAGGGACCCGCTGCAATGCGGTAACTACAGACCAATCTCCCTGCTTAACACAGACCTAAAACTCTTTAGCAAGATCCTAGCAAACCGGTTAAATCCTATTCTCCCCAGACTAATTCATATAGACCAAGTGGGATTTGTGTCAGGAAGACAGGCCTCTGACAACACCCACAAAATTATTAATATTATCGACCACGTGCATCTCAACAAACTCCAAGCTATGATCCTAAGTCTAGACGCTGAGAAGGCATTTGATCGCATCAAATGGACCTTCCTAGACAAAACCCTGATCAAGTTCGGCTTCTCAGGCCCATTTCTGGAGGGGATTCGAGCACTCTACCAGAACCCCACCGCATATCTGAAATTGCCAGGAGGACAATCCAGTCCGATACACATCAGAAACGGAACCAGGCAGGGCTGTCTCCTATCCCCCTTGCTCTTCGCAATTTCAATTGAACCCCTGGCGGCCCAAGTTAGAGCAGACCCGAATATATCAGGCATAACCATAGCCGACAAAAATTATAAAATATCCTTTTTCGCGGACGACGTTATTCTGACCCTAATTAACCCCCATATCTCCATTCCCAACCTCCACAAATTACTAGATCAATTTAGTCAGGCTTCAGACTATAAGATAAACAGGGACAAATCTGAGGCCCTGAATATATCCCTCACCGAGACCACATGGAAACTCCTCCAATCGAATTACAAATATAGATGGAACTCGTCCCATATAAAATACTTAGGGATAAAAATTACTAAAACGTATTCCATGTTATACAAAACAAATTATCCCCCCTATTTAGTCAAATTAAAAGAGATCTTGAGACTTGGAATACATACCAGATTTCCTGGTTTGGCAGAATCGTCTCCGCCAAAATGAATATTCTACCCCGCCTGTTATATTATTTTCAAACCCTCCCTATCCCAATACCGATAGCTGAGCTGAGAAATATACAAAAGCAGATAATGCAGTTTATATGGAAGCAAAAAAACCCAGAGTCCCGAAATCGGTGCTCGTGGCAGCAAAGACGAGAGGCGGACTGGGAGTACCAGACGTTGTCAGGTGTGGTGAAAATAAATGTGAACTAGCGCTAAAGTGTAAAACACAGTGTGATATTAAAAAAACTTCTAATAAAGGATGGCTGCCCGGTGATACTGCCAGTACTAACAGAATAACACAAAATAAAGAAAAAACCTGGCGCCAAATTGTCAGTGGAATGTCCTGTACTCCTCAAGGGATCCGCACACTTGCTTGACAGACCATGCAAAGAAATAAACACAAACAAACAAAAATCATAGCGCAACACTGTAGGGTGAGCAGTATTGCACTAATATACACAGACAATTGAGAATCCTAGCGACAATTAAAACAACTATTTATTAAAAAGAACTATGCCAAGACTAAGAACCGCAGGTCATCTGGAACACAAAAATTGGAGCCCTACTTACAGACAGCAAGGCTTAAACTCGCATGGTAGGAACAAGTCCTAGATAGAGATGGTCTCCCTGCCGGGTGTTATCTCTGCTCCACTGCGGCTCGAACTCCAGTCAGTCCCTACGATGGTAGCCGGAACGTCTCCGGCCGTGGAGGCTGGTGTGCGGGGTCCACAGCTCTGCACCGCGTGTAGACACACGCCTCACTTCCTCCTCCGGAGCAACGGGAAGTCTCTGCGCGCCCGCGCGCGATAGTACCCGTAGTCTTAAAGGGACAGCTGGCAGGCAGAATGAAAAGCAGGGCTCCAAAGCCAAACGATAGGAGGATAACATCACTTCATGGCAGTGGCCATCTTAGGCTGTTAAACATGAATTCTGTCTCTAAATGAAACTGATATATATGGATTGGGGATCCTGGTGATGATACTTCACATCAATGGTGCCCCTGAGGAAGTAGAGTGACATCTACGAAACGCGTAGGGCTAGTGGCACTGCCACTGTTTGATTGACTTTGGACGTTTATGGTCGTTTGGCTTTGGAGCCCTGCTTTTCATTCTGCCTGCCAGCTGTCCCTTTAAGACTACGGGTACTATCGCGCGCGGGCGCGCAGAGACTTCCCGTTGCTCCGGAGGAGGAAGTGAGGCGTGTCTACACGCGGTGCAGAGCTGTGGACCCCGCACACCAGCCTCCACGGCCGGAGACGTTCTGGCTACCATCGTAGGTACTGACTGGAGTTCGAGCCGCAGTGGAGCAGAGATAACACCCGGCAGGGAGACCATCTCTATCTAGGACTTGTTCCTACCATGCGAGTTTAAGCCTTGCTGTCTGTAAGTAGGGCTCCAATTTTTGTGTTCCAGATGACCTGCGGTTCTTAGTCTTGGCATAGTTCTTTTTAATAAATAGTTGTTTTAATTGTCGCTAGGATTCTCAATTGTCTGTGTATATTAGTGCAATACTGCTCACCCTACAGTGTTGCGCTATGATTTTTGTTTGTTTGTGTTTATTTCTTTGCATGGTCTGTCAAGCAAGTGTGCGGATCCCTTGAGGAGTACAGGACATTCCACTGACAATTTGGCGCCAGGTTTTTTCTTTATTTAGACGTTGTCAGGTACTACCAAGCGGCTCAGCTCAGACAAGCTGTAGTATGGAATAATCCCCCGAGTACAGCCTGCTGGTTGGAAATGGAGGCTAGCTATGTATCTCCTGTACCCCTCCCAGTATTGCTATGGTCCCCAGAATATAAAGAAAAACCTCCCCAGAAATTTGAACTAGGAGCAATGAAATGCACGTGGTCTATTTGGTCCAAAAACAGAGGGAAATATGGCCTAACTTCAACCCCCTCCCAACTCACCCCTTTACTTGGGAACCCTGAATTCCCTCCAGGATGCACCCAAGCCCAAATTGGTCTATTTCAGGACCTCCATATTAGCACGGTGGCGGATCTTCTAGAGAATAATGAAGCTCTGTCCTTCCAGGAGCTCAAAAACAAACTAACGGCCCCCCATTTTCCCATTTTTGCATTTTTACAGGTAAGACATTTCCTCAGAGCTCTATCCCCGACCTCAAAATTCCCCCCCCTAACCAAATTTGAGTCCCTCTGCCAAGTGAGAGAATACCAGAAAGGGCTAATTACATCAATTTACGGTATAATCGAAAACTCCCTCCCCTCGCCCACACATGCTTATATGCAGAAATGGTGTATAGACCTGGGCATACCATTAGACCTTGAAGACTGGGAGGACATCTGGGAGGCAGCCCCCAAAACCTCAATTTGCTCGACAACAAAAGAAAATATTTACAAAATACTATTTCAATGGTACCTGACCCCGAGTAGATTGAGCCAGATCTTCCCCGGCACACCTGATTTGTGCTGGAGAGGATGTGGTCAAAAAGGAGACATGGCCCATATATGGTGAACATGCCCTGAGATCCAGAAATTCTGGTCCAGAGTCCAGAGATTGCTGGACTCGATCCTGGGCCTGGAAGTCCCACTGGACCCTCTGACATATGTGCTGGGCAGCCCAATAGAGGACATCCCGGCCCCCGCATCCAGGCTGATGTCGGCCATACTCACAGCAGCAAGATGCTCGGTGGCAGCATCCTGGAAACAGCTGAAAGCTCCCTCCAGAAAAGCAGTAGTAAACAGAATAAACGTAGTCATGAACATGGAAAAATTAACAGCAATGCTCAAACAAAAAATGCCACAATTCTACAATACCTGAGAACCCTGGACAAGCTCCGGAGCCCTTCCTCCAGACTAGGCCAGACAAAGGCAAACAACTCCCCGATGAAAAAGTCAAACAGAGTGAGAAAACATGACCTGTCCCCTTTCCCCCCACCCCTCCCCCCCCTAATACTAAAGATGAGAGAGGAGAACCCGAACACCATCCACCCTCCCCCCCACCTCCCCAGTTACCCTCTACCCCCACCCCCCCTCTTATGTCGTTCCCAACTATCTCCCCCAACCTGAGTCCCCCCTTTCCCGCTTCTTATAGCTAAATGAGAAAATGTTTTATTGAGACTGTTTAAGCGCTCCACAATCAAGTTCAACTATCCCAAAAATGTACAATGCTATACCAATGTAACCCCTGTATGTACCATTACCCATCTGTCTTCAATAAAAGAAAAAAAAGATTTAAAAAAAAAAAAAAAAAAATAGTTTTTGAAGCAAAAAGTGACACGATGTGCTCATTTGCATGTCATTTCCCAGAATCCCTTGCTGCAGTGGAAGTGCTGTGTGCTGGGTGATAATGGGGAAAGGCGGGGTTGCAGACCTGCCTAAGACATGCAGATGAGCATACAGTTGTATTTACATTTGCATATTTGCTTTGCTGTGGAGGGTTTTTGTCACTTTTTTACTCACCATAACTTAACTCAGTGTATATATATACATTTTTATTGTGGGCATTTGTAAGATTTTATGTTCATTTAATACATTTTTATTGTGGTAATGCACTAGGTGTGCGCCTGTTTCTTTCTCTTTCCTTTTTTCTAGATATCATTAGGGACTGGTGATCCCTTTGAAACGGGCTGCAAGAAACCAAAGACATTACCATTGGAACAGGACTTTATGTATTGAAGGTTTTTTATTACATCTTTTTATTTTTTGGCAATTTTTTCTATTTTTTACTTAATAAATATATTTTTTAGTTTTTTTATATATACTCTTTAGGGTTAATTGTCAGGAGATTGCATTTACATTGTAATTTTTAAGGTTTTATCATAGTGTACCAGCCCAACTTTAGCCGCCCCTCTAAGCATATCCAATTATAGCTACTGTCTCCCTTATTAATATCTATATCATTAATTGGGTTATTTAGCGGCGCTACTTCAAATTCTTTTTCTTGTTATATATATATATATCTCCCATACATATATAAAAAAAATACATGTTAAAAAAATACATATAAAACCAACCCAAATACATATTAAAAAAAAACCCCAATGCATATAACCTCCCCTCCCCAATACATATGTAGCACCTGTTCTCCCCCTCCCCCTTTCTGGGAGATCTTGGCTAGGCTACTGCTACAGTTAGTGCTGGTTACCTGTGAGGTACAGGAGAGATGAGATGCCTGCGATGTTGTGGGGGCAGACATTTGGTGGAATCCTCTGGTTCTCTTCCATTTTGTGTCAGCGCCTCCAGACATAGGTGGCTTCAGCAGTGCCGAAGGCGGTCCCCGCTATGACAGTCCCCGCTATGACAGTCTCTACTACCAATACCTCCCTCCACACAGACAGCTGCGGAGCCAGAAGTATAAATGAGGATGATCTTTATTATAGCCGCCACTGCTGGTGTCGTTGCAGTGTATGCTCCAGTTGATAGGGTAGATCCCTGGCTTCTGGATGGTACTGGCCTGCGTGTAATGTTGTGGCCTTGCTGGGTATGTTTGTTGCCTTTAGCCCATGAGGGGCTGAGCACCTGTCTCTCTCCAAGCCGGGAAGAGGAGATGGAAGCTCCTGCCCCATGAAGGGGTAGTTTCGAACAACTCACTCACTGACTAACTGAAGGTCTCACCCCTAAGGGGCTGAACTTCACACTATAATTTAAGCACTTCCTTCCTGTGGCTCAGAGAGGGAGGGCCCAGTATCTGCACCACCATTGGCTATCACAGATCCCTGTGTCACCCCCACTCCAGTCACTCAGGAAGTCAGCATGAGGAGGGGGAAAACCCCATAGGATAGCCTGTCACTGTTATATATCTTACTAGAACTTACGTGACCAGGAAGGTAGAAAGATAGCTGGACCAGCCATGGCTATACATATATATAAAGAAACAATACATATAAACCCTTCCATGCATATTATGCCCCTCATGCATATTAAAATAAAACCAATACATATATGTAGCCCATCTACCCCCACCCCTACGTGAGATTGGGGGGGAATGTGCTCTTTTCTGCTACTTTGATGCTGGTACAGACCTGTAGGTAACAGGAGGGCTGAGTTCTCCGCGGTGGTGTGGGGAGAAACAGGACAGGAAGGACAGGTTACCTGGGTCTCAGTTGGTGCAGCCCCTCCAGCCAGCAGGAACCTCCTGGGGATGTTCATGAGATGGGCCCCTACTGACACTCCTCCATTCAACAGAGACAGGAATACACAGCATGGTCTCTTCTGATGTTTATTTGGCAGTCAGCTCACAGGACATAGATCAGTAGTTCTCACATATTCATCATCATCTCCTGATTCTCTCTCTCTAAATCAGAGCCCTGACTCAGGCAGCATAATTCCCTTCCCTCCCAGCCCCTCATGGGTGGGAGGGAGAGGCTTTCCTCTCTCTGTGTTGACTGAACTTCTTCCTTGAACACTCTTTCCAGAACTCTCCAGTTTGGGAGGATGTCACAATTTATCATCTTTGGGGAGTGTCTCTAACTCTGACTCATAGCAAGCCAGAGCCGGATACTAGTGGTGTACCGAGTACCTGGAATTACCTGGTACCCGGCGTTACCCGGCACATTTCCAGCTACCCGGACATTACCCGGACCCAGCAAATTAGAAGTGGGCTCGGCGCCGGGTAATACCCAGCGTCGGGTAATGTCAGGACAGCTGAAAATAATCGAATTACTTACCTTTCCAACGACATCTAGGACCAGCAGCAGCAGTCCTATGATGGTGGCAGCATCCGAGGTGTCTTCAGCCGACGGGGGAGCTGCAGGAATCCTTTCCACAGCACCGGAGCAGGTAAGGAGTGTCTGTGTGAGCCGCCGGGGAACCACGTGACCGGTGTAGGAGACGGAGTGTTCCTATTTGACCGGTATTCCCTGCATACCATGGATTAAAGGTTACTTTTTAATTTTACTGCATGTGTTTAGCCCCCTAATTTTCATCGTTGTGCTCCGCTTCTATCCCTTGGATTTCTTCTTCTGCAAATGTGGGCGTGATGCACACATATAGGACGGGCAGCAGAATATGTGAGTTATTCCATTTCTTTGATCATTTGGATAAGATGACCTAATGTTAGTGCTAATCTAGAGGGACTGCTTCAGTGATACTTATACTGACAGGATTATTCATTCAATTATTGCCTGTTAGTATTACTGTCTTGTCAGTTCATCATACCTCTGCAGGATTATTCATGCACTCGGTCTTAGGGTCTCACTGGATATTTATTAGAGCCTGTCCTATACCTTTCTGCATATTATTCAGGACTTGATTATGCTATATATGTTCTGGACTTACTGTGCACCGATACTCAGAACTTGTTTCTGTATACTTACCTCAGGCCTAAAGAAGGAATTAACCTTTCCACTGCCTGCACTAACAGGACTGACAGAGGAAAGCCCAGGAAAAAGAAGTAACTGCTGGAAGGCAATGTTATATTCTCCCCCCTGGTGAAACTCCAACGACCCCGCTTGGACTACAGTAGGTATAACACTACCTTACTGTGAAACAACCTGTAAATTCAGCATACATGAAATGCAACAACATTTGTACATTTCACCATAACATAGTATGAATGGACTGACCAATGCATATACATGGCATAACATTACATGGAAAAAAAACTACCTTCAGTAGTAGTGCGCAGGATCAGGCTTCTCGACCATATTGCCCTGACCATCTGGCACCCTTACAGAGTAACACCTTCTTTTGCCAAATTCAGAAATATATTCCACCCTGTCTAGGTGGATATTACGCCCCACAACCCACGCTTTGATCAAATGCTGGGCCCAATCATGATCTACATATGTAAGGGTCCCTAGCAGTGGCGTCTAGATGGGCGACGATGGCTTCCTTCACCCACTCCATTCTATGTTTCTCAGCACTTCTCATGAGTTTTTCAGGAAGATATGGATACTCATACTTCCTGAAACGATGCACCAATACTTCAGCTCTGCTAGACTTAATTGAACTTTTCTCGGTCGCTGTGCCAGGTAGCACCCAAAATATGGGACCCTCCCACAATGATACCTCCTCTGTCTCCTCCCTAACTTGAGACATTGCATTATGCACTTTAGGTACATTTGTGTCCTCCTCTATACTATCCCCCCAAGGCACAGACATCCCCGCAGTTGACACAGGCATAATAGCATTACATTTCCCATTACCATTCGGGGCCACGGGACTCACGGGTGACAAGGGCCTGGGGGTCAGGGGTCTCACTTGGGGACTGGTAGCGGGGGGGGAAGGCAGGGAACAGGGGCAGATGACACAGGGACATCACCAAATCTCGATGGGGAATGTTCGAGGAAATCTCACCTGGAGGAGCAATGGCACAGTCCATGGTCAAGTTCAATTTGCCCCGTCCTTTGGCCTTAATATAGCGAGCTTCAGCCAGCGCTTTGGCCTGGAGAGCGTCCCTGGCTTCCTTCTGCTCCCTAAAACGCAGTAGGAACGGATCATTCATAAGTGTAGCACTTACCGGAGCGGCCTGGATATCACATGAGCCCACCCGGCCGGGCGGCTCGGCGGCCTTCTCTTCTCCTGGTGGTGGAGCAGCTACCAAAGGATCGAGGCAGTCATCTGGGGTGGTTCCGGCCGGCACTTCTCCCGAAAGTTGACCCCTCAGCAGCATGTCATCGAAGTGACGTTCAGCAGCCTGCATGTACATGAGGGCACGAGCACGGGCCTCACACATCTCCTGCTGATGTCATAAGTAGAGCTCTGCAGATTTCTGAGCGTGATCCCAGCGAGGATCCGTAAGAGGAATTTCTTGCTCACTGCCACAAACAGCAGTCAGGATGTCCCCCACACGATCGGGTACGGAGGAGGTATCGGCCGATACCTCGGGGGTGTCCGGAGCAGCGGACTCCTCAACAGATGGTACCTCCCTCTCGGAGCAGCTTACCTGAGCGGCAGTAGAACGCACCTCACAGAATGGTGGTGGGGCGGTTCCGCAAGGCTCGGACGGCAGACCACTGAGCGCAGGTAGCACGGGCGCAGGGAGGGATGGCTATGGAGATGAAGTGTCAGGCAACCGCTGGAAGGCAGTCACCCAAGCGGTGCGATCCAGCAGTGAGCCTTCTTTCCTACCGCCATGTATCACTGTGGGGAGTTCCATGATCTACCCAGACGACTGGTAAGTAGCCACCACCTGCAAATCTGGGTAGAACAGTTCATATACCATATCCAGGTAATGATGAGCAGCGTCATCCGGCGACCCCTGGGCCAATTGCGACAATTTGCGCACTAGCTGGTATAGGGTGCGCAGCTCCACAGTGCTCATCGCAAGGTCCAGTTCTTGGGGGTCTTCGGGTCTAGCCCTGAGATAGGGCACTCTGCATGCAGGGCAGCTCCCCAGTAATTGTAGCTGGCAGCTGGAATAATCACAGAGCGGGCAAACCCCGAGGAGTTGGGTCTCATGGGAGTCCCGGATGACAAGGACTCCTCCGGTCAGTTCATAAATCTGCCCACGGTTCTCCATCTGGGTAGTACAACAGTCCACAGTAGAGGCACAACTGCTGTCTCTGGAGAACACGCGCGTCTGGCTCACCACATCCTGTGTGCTCCGTCAGGGCACACCCAGCTCCTCCCCCTGGTGGATAGTATACTCCAATCCAGAGCAAGCAAGGGGGAGGGGTTTCAGTAGTTTGCGCTGTTTCTGCAAACTGTAATCCAGCAAAAGCTTGCAAGTGGATGCAACTTTTGCAAAAGATCACATGACTTACCTAATAATTGCGGGAACCGCCATTTTGAAAGCACAAAGTCCAGCACCATGCGGTCTCCCTCAGAGCAAAACCACCATCTTGTAAGGACTTGTGAGCACATGCGTGACCCCTTTTCTTCAGTAAGGAGCCACACAACATAAAGCACAATTCTTTCTTTCTTTCTTTTGAGTACCACGCACCCTGGTATAGCTTCAGGGAACGCCTCACAAATCTCTGCTGCAATAGTCTCTGCATTGCTGAGTACACAGGGGTCTCCGATGCCACCTCATAGGCCCTGTCCCCTTGCTGCTAATCTTTGTGGTGGGATACAGTTGGGTCACCACTCCTCCCTGGTGTAGCCTCAGGTAGATGCCCCAACTGCCGTGCCAGAATTGTCTGCAGGCTCCCTGGTGTTGCCTTAGGAACCTGATCACCCATCCTTTTCCTTGGTTATTCTGATAGGCAGGGTTTCCACGCTTCCTTGGTGTAGCCTCAAAGAAGACGCCCCAAATCCTATTTATACGGAGTGTATGTGGGTATCCAGACTCCCTGGCACATAGCCTCCAGGGGGACGCCCCACAGAATAGAAAGTCCTTATGCGGGTATCCACACTCCCTGGCACATAGCCACCAGGGGGTTGCCCCAACACAGAAATGTCCTTTTTGGGTAACCCCCTCCCTGGGGAAGCTTCAGGGAGAGATTCCTTTTTCTTCCTTCCTTGAAGAGCCTGTTTACTGCTGTTTGCAAAGTCCCAAAACTGCTGCACTGTCTGCTGTCTCTGAAAACCTGTCTTGTTGTAAAAACCTGTCCTGTCCTGGGAGCAGTTCATCTCAGCAGCGCCTCCAAATGTAGCCCATCTTCCCCCACCCCTAAGTGAGATTGGAGGGGGGGGGGGGCGTGGTATGCTCTTTTCTGCTACTCTGATGCTGGTACAGACCTGTAGGTAACAAGAGGGCGTTGCGCGCGCATAACAAGGTTACAGAAGGCGCGCGCACCCGCTCTAGTTACCAGCCCTCCCCAGGCACTGGCTCTGCCCCCGTCGGTTGCAGGCAATTACCCTCGATTACCTCCCTGTCTCCTCCCCTGATCTCACATACCTATCCCTGCAATTACCCACTCAAACCTCTGCTCCTCCCTTCACTCCTATTGGCCCTTCTTCCCATATAACCCCACTCTGTCCTCTCAGTCCTTGCTCTGCATAGCTTTCCTGTAGCTCCTGTGTGTGCAGTGTCTATGCCCAGCTCCCTTGTCTGTTTCAGCTCTGGTTCCTGTCCCTGCCTCTGTTTGGATTCCTTTGGTTTGTACTTAAACTCTGCTTTGGACTTGACTACGCTGACTTCTCCTGCCCTTGAACTCTGGCTTTCGGACATCACTACGCTGCTCTCTCCAACCACTGAACTTTGGCTCTTGGACATTACCTTCCGACCTCTGGCACCCCGGATTCAGCAAGTATAACGTTAACCCTTACTCACCAGGCCCAGCAACGCAATTACCACACTTCGGGCACGCCCTCACTGCTGTGGGTACGTGTTATACCCTTACCCACCTCAGTACTGGGGACTGGCCAGGTCTGCGGGCATACAGGCGTTACATTATGCAGAGCCCAACAAATGCAGACCCCCCTGAGGTGGGCCAAGGTGTCTCCATGGAACATTGGCAATTCCTATGCGACCAACTCACTAATGTCACACAGAGACTTTCTAATTTATCTCTCCGGGAATCTCATGTGGCACCGTCTACTCCGGCCCCAGTGCCAATAAGTAATCCGGGGTCACGTATTCCAGCCCCCAACCATTATGACGGGGACCCACTCGCTTGCCGAGGGTTCCTGAATCAGTGTGACGTCCAGTTCAAGATGTCCCCGTCCCACTTCCCTACTGGATGTACTAAGGTGGCCTACGTCTATGCCCTACTCACTGGCGACGTTCTCGCTTCGGCTTCTCCCCTCTGGGAACACAGACCAGATATAACTCAAGATTACTCCAAATTCCGGTTTTGAGCTCCAACAGGTTTTTGACTCACCAGCACGTAGGGAGACTGCCGCTTTTTTCTTGTTTCATCTCTCTCAGGCTCGTAGGTCAGCTGCAAGATACGCGGTGGTGTTCCGCACCATCGCTGCAGAAACCCAGTGGAACGATGAAGCTCTCGCTGCGGCATACTGGCACGGTTTGTCCGAATCTCTCAAGGATGACCTTGCAGCTCATGCCCGGCCTTCATCCCTTGAGGAACTCATTGCCCTCAGTATCCGGATGGATCAGGGCACTCAAGAACGACGCCACGAGAGCCACCGTTCTCGTTTTCTCTCGTCCTTGCCTGTTTCTCCTAGGTCTCCTCCATTGGCCTTCCCTGCGTTGGACGCCCCTGAACCGATGCAGATCGGTAGCCAACCGAAGAGAGAAGGGAGATTAGGAGGGAGAGGAGAGAGAAGGAGGGAGAGGCAGAGGAGAGAGGAGGGAGAGGCAGAGGAGAGAGAAGGATGGAGGCGCAGAGGAGAGAGGAGGGAGGCGCAGAGGAGGGAGAAGAGGGAGAGGAAAGAGGAGAGAGGAGGGGGAGAGAGATCGATCGATCTGTGGGGGGTGATGTGAGATGCAGGGGGGAGGTGATGTGAGAAGCAGGGGGTTGATGGGAGATGCAAGGGGGGGTGATGGGAGATGCAGGGGGAGGGGTGATGTTTAAACCAAAATTATTACAAAATATATACACATTGTTTATTCAAAAGTATGAGTTAATTATTAATTTATTACCCCTATTGCTTTACACATCTATTTTATGATTTACCCCTGTCGAACATGTGTCATCCAGATAGGGGTTCCCCGAAATTCTACGAAATACTTAAAGGGTCCCGTCAGCGGGGGGAGACACATACACACACATATAAACACACACACACACACACACACACACACAGACAGAGACAAATCTCACCCCGCACTACATCCAGCAGCGGAAGGGGGAGAGGGGGTAGCCGGGGAGATGTGCCAGGAGGGGGGGGACATGTATTCAATATTAAATTCCCCGGGCGAAGACGGGTACAAAAGCTAGTGTTATATATAAAAAAAAAAAACAATACATATAAAAAAAACAATACTTATAAAAAAAAAACAATTCTTAAAAAAAAAGACTTGCCTTGTGGATGGTGCGGTGTCTGCGGCGCTGCAAGTTGGGCCTGATCTCTGGCCTAAGGGCAGGGAGGGGCGGGGGGGCCAAAGGGCAGGGAGGGGCAGGGGGCGCTAAGGGCAGGGAGGGGCGGGGGGAGCTAAGGGCAGGGAGGGGCGGGGGGAGCTAAGGGCAGGGAGGGGCGGGGGGAGCTAAGGGCAGGGAGGGGCGGGGGGGGCTATGGGCAGGGAGGGGCGGGGGGACTAAGGGCAGGGAGGGGTGGGGGGGCTAAGGGCAGGGAGGGACAAGAGGGTAGGGGGCAAGAGGGCAGGGAGGGAGGGGGGCAGGGAGGGAGGGGGGAGGGGGGGGCAAGAGGGCGGGGGGAGGAGGGCAAGTGGGCAGGGAGGGAGGGAGGCAAAGGGCAGGGGGAGTCAGGGACGCGGTAAATAAGCCATTTCCCTGCGTGTACTCACCTTGCACATGGCCGTGCGGGTCCCGGCCGCCCTCCTCCTCCACCTCGGGCTCCTCCGCGGAGACAGCCGGAGGAGCGGCCTGTGTGAGGGGAGAGCCGCGTGCTCTGTGTGTGTGGGGGGGGGAAGGGGGGGTTGAGGGGGGGGATGAAGGGGGGTGAGCGGGGGGCGAGGGGGGGTGAGCGGGTGAGGGAGAGCCGCGTGCTCTGTGTGGGGGGGGGGGTGAGCGGGGTGGGGGGTGAGCGGGTGGGGGGTGAGGGAGAGCCGCGTGCTCTGTGGGGGGGGGGGTGAGGGAGAGCGCCGGGTGAGGGAGAGCTGCGTGCTCTGTGTGTGTGTGTGTGGGGGTTAGCGCCGGGTGAGAGAGAGTGCCGGGTGAAGGAGAGTGCCGGGTGAGAGAGAGTGCCGGGTGAGAGAGAGTGCCGGGTGAAGGAGAGCGCCGGGTGAAGGAGAGCGCCGGGTGAGGGAGAGCGCCGGGTGAAGGAGAGCGCCGGGTGAGGGAGAGCCGCGTGCTCTGTGTGTGTGTGGGGGGAGGGGGTGAGCGGGTGGGGGGTGAGGGAGAGTGCCGGGGGGGGTGAGCGCCGGGTGAGAGAGCGGCCTGTGTGAGGGGAGAGCCGCGTGCTCTCTGTGTGTGTGTGGGAGGGGGGGGGTGAGCGCCGGGTGAGGCCTGTGTGAGGGGAGAGCCGCGTGCTGTGTGTGTGTGTGTGGGGGGGGGGGGGGGGTGAGCGCCGGGTGAGGCCTGTGTGAGGGGAGAGCCGCGTGCTGTGTGTGTGTGTGGGGGGGGGGGGGTGAGCGCCGGGTGAGAGTCCCCCGCTGTGTCCCGGGCGCTCGCTCCGCTCCCCCGCTGACTGTAGCGGTGCCGGGGGGGGGGGGGAAATGGGGGGAGGAGGAAAAAGCGCGGGAAAGTGGGAGACCCGGGGAGAGGAGGTGGTGTGTGTGTGTGTGGCGTGTCTGTGGTGTGTGTGTGGTGTGTGTGTGTGTCCCCTTCACTCCGCCTCAGGCCAATGAGAGGGGGCGGGCGGGCCAAGGGAGCAATCTCATTGGCCTGGCCCAAGGTCCAATGGGATTGCCGCTAGGGACACAGGGAGGGGCACAGGGAGACACATACAGACCCGGACACATACAACACTTTCAGAAATATATAGTAGATATAGTAGACTAGAGACCTTTCAGTTTAATGTAGACTCAGTATTTGTTGCCATATGAACCAAAATTCTGGGCTTTATTTATTTATTTTGTGGGTGGAATCAGGATTTTGGTAACGATTGATGCACCCTTGTTCAATCCATGATCATGCTTACAAATTCTGCTCTTTAATGATGCAATACCATGTAGCCTGCGAGAAAACAACTTATGGTAAAGAATGTAAAAGTCCTATTGGCTTCCCTATGCAAAGCTAACCATGATAATAGCAAAGATCTGTTTTCATTTGATTGGAAATGTATTCCTTAGGGGCTTTTAGATAGGGGAATATTTGTTAGCCAAGGGTTTCTTGCCCCTTATCCCACTCTGTCCTTATCACTGAGTCAATAAAGATTAGGGGAGGAGGGGGGGGGGGGCTTTTCCTGTGCAAACTCATATCACACTGTTTACAAAGTATCGTTAAAAAAGGATATAAAAATACTTATAGGTGTCGGATTTTGCTAACAATGTGCCAATCGCCCAGTGTGACCCCTTAAACATGTCACTGCCATTAGTACACGTTGCCCTTAGGAGGGACTGACCCCTTAACCATGTCACTGACATTAGTACACGTTGCCCCTATTAGGGACTGACCCCCTAACCATGTCACTGACATGGTACACTTTAGTCCTGGGAGGGACTGAGCCCTTAACCATGTCACTACCATTAGTACACTTGGCTCCTAGGAGGGACTGACCCCTTAAGCATGTCAGACTGACCCCTTAAACATGTCACTGCCATTAGTACACGTTGCCCCTAGGAGGGACTGACCCCTTAACCATGTCACTGCCATTAGCACATTTTGGTCCTGGGAGGGACTGACCCTTTAAGATTAAGAACTCACCTACTAACAGATAAGTCACCTCTCACTGATTTAAGGCTAGCCGTCCTGATTTTTAACATTAGTGGTTAACATCAGAGGGCAAAGGGTTACTATTCTTAATGTGTCATTTCGTAACACTTTCTGAAAATATCGTTTTTGGGATTTTTTTTTCTGCCTTAATAGCTCGCTAAAATATTCCCAATATATAATTAAAGATCTGCCCCCACAATGCTTCTATCTGTGGAATAAAAGATGTTCTTGTACGTGAAATGATACAGTACATTAAGCCAAGTGGTGATTAAATAATAGGTCACTGACACTTCCAGTTTTCTGTTTAATCTTTTCCACGTCCTGGGCTGGCAGAGAAATCTAAGTGGAGGAGAGAGATGGCGGGCTACACAGGATTAGTGCCAGGACACGGCAAAGCAACATGTATGTCAAGGTATCATGATGTCAGGAGGTCTCAAGTTAACCCGTCCATTTCTTACCGACACAACCAATGAGACACAGACTCCAAAGTGGGGTTAAAGTGGCACAGCTTTTATTAGAAATTCATACCCAAATATAGCAGCCGCGTCAGATTGCACCCACCCATGTTATACTCCACCTGTGTTTTCTACACGCCCAAGCCCAGTAGCAGTACGGCCGAGCAGGAGATATATATATAATATACCACCAGCCAAATCGGCCACAGTAGCCACAGCCCAGTAATGCCTTCCTCACCTTATTTCCAACAGGATCATGGATCCATCCTTCCCACGTGTAATTTGAGCACTCCCCCACCACCATAAACCTTAGCAATTTTAACCGCTATAATTTGCCTGGTCCCCCACCAAACCAAGAGCTCTCTTCACCCATCCTGCAAAACCCATATTAAAGATGTTGTATTGTATTGTATGTCTTTATTTATATAGCGCCAAAAGTGTACTCAGCGCTTCACAAAGAATATAGTACAGGGAATTAAAATGATACAATAAGTTCAGCAAAATCAGACAATAGGAAAGGAAATCCCTGCCCCGAAGAGCTTACAATCTAAGAGGTATGGTGGGAGACTTACAGAGACAGCAGGTGAGGGAAGAAGTGCTGTTTATGGCAGTGCTTGGACACAATGGGTGGTAGGGCTGAGTGTGGGACAGTAACCATGTGTGCAGGCTTTTGGGATGCTTGTGGGGTGAGTTTTAAGGTTAGTATTAAATCAGATGGTTAACACCATTTACATGGGAAGAGATGGCAGGCTGCATGGGTGATATCAGGTGTGTGTCTTGGTTCAGGCTTAGGGTAGATCCCCAGCAGCAAGAAGGAGTAGATAGAGGGTGTGAATAGAGTATTTGTGTGGGTGCTTTTTATTGAGGGGTAAAGAAGTTGTTGGTAGAGAGGTGAATAAATAATGGTGCAGTGGGGAGTGTGGAAATTGGAGAGAACAGAGACGTTCACAAAGGAGAGAGGAAACAGTAAGCAAAAAAAGCAACAGGGAGGGCATAGTGAGATGCAGGAACAGTCCAGGTATTGGAGGATAGGAAGAGTACAAAGAATAATAGCATTTAGAAAATCAAGTTCTCACAGCTGCAGAGTTGTTGTTGTGCAGAGTCCAGATCTTACTCCAATGTTCACCTCCAATTTCAAATCCAAAATTAACTCCAGACACTTTCAATGTTACACTTTAAAATGTTGCACAGCCATATATTATGTTGAGGGTTATGTCCAAGAGAAGAACACCATCCTACCCGTACAGACCTGACCAATGATCCTCAAATCCCTGTGCCTTAAGGAGATTCCCCCTAAAATTTCCACAAAAGTAGCCACCCCTTTATTCAGCTTCCTCTTTCCATAGCACTGACATACCTTCTGTGCCACCACTTTGGACAAAACCGCCACCGAAGAACTAAATGCCGGATAAATCTCTGCTATATCCCTCCCTATTGCAAAAAAATAGTCAACTCTTCTAACCTTCACCATGTAGTTTCCCCCCACATGTAATATTAGCACCACCGGTCCACCTAGTGACCTCCTCATCCTTAACAGCTCAGGAAGCATCTGAGCCCAACGCATGCCCCGAAAGGCCCAACCACAAAATCTCTGCCACATCTCCCTTCAGCCCCAGCTGTTTCCTGTATGGCCTACAAACAACCCAATGGATGTAGGAGTCACCGCATACTCAAACTCTGCAAGGGAAACGACCAACATAACGACACGTTGATAGGATTAGCACACCTCCCAGCCTGGGCGCATGTAGCTCCTATAGCCCTGCAACTCTTACCTACCAATCTTCTTTTATCACCTCCTCCACTAAACCCAGTCTACCCACCTCAGTAGCTGCCCCTATCCTAAAAGAATGCAACATGAACCCAGCCGGCTCGTTGACTAAATGTTGCAACGTTTTCCTAGAAAAACCAGTGAACTGAAAGCGCTTGAGAGGCCCCATCCAAATGAATAAAAAACGACCCTTGATCCTCGGTCTACTGACTATATAGGCCTTAATCATGCTTACCAGATTCATATTCTCCTGGTCTATTGCCGCTAAGGAGATCACGCCCCCTCCAGGGATCCCTAATACTAATAAACCGGCCCATTTTCCCGCCCCCCCCACCGTTGGTACATCTCCCCCCGCTTGCTGGCACATCTCCCCCCGCTAGCGGGCACATCTCCCCCCATACCTCCCCCCCCTTTTGCACATCTTCCCCCCCTCCCCCCTGCTGGCACATCTCCCCCGCACATCTCACATGACCAGTGATTCCCAACCTATTTTGTTTGGAGGAACCCTTTAAGTATTTCGTAAAATTTCAGGGAACCCCTATCTGGATGACATGTTCGACATGGGTAAATCACAAAATAGATGTGTAAAGCAGTGGGGGTAATAAATAATAATTAACTCATACTTTTGAATAAACAATGTGTATATATTTTGTAATGACTTTGGTTTAAACATCACCCCCCTGCCTCTCACATCACCGACCACGGATCGATCTCTCTCCCACTCTCCTCTCCCTCCTTCTCTCTCCTCTCCCTCCTCTTTCCTCCCCCTCTCTCCTCTCCCTCTCCTCTCCTCCTCTCTCCTCTCCCTCTCTTCATCCTCTCTCCTCTGCGCCTCCCTCCTTCTCTATCCTCTGCACCTCCCTCCTCTCTACTCTGCCACTTCCTCCTCTTTCCTCTGCATCTCCCTCCTTCTCTCTACTCTCCCTCCTAATCTCCCTTCTCTCTTCCTCTCTCCCACACACAGTGTCACACACACACACACACACACAGTCACACACACATAGTCACACACACACAGTCACACAAACACACAGTCACACACACACACAGTCATACACACACTCTGTCACAAACTGTCACTCACACACACACACACACACAGTCACACACACACTCACACACCCTGTCACAGTCGCACACACTGTCACAGTCACACACACTGTCACAGTCACACAGTCACACACACACAAAGTTTGCAGCATGCAAAAGTAGCCTCTCTCCCTCAGCTCACATGTAAGGAGAAGCAGCAGCCTCCCGCCTCCCCCACCCCCAAGTGCCGGGCTGCTAGAGCACGCTCCGAGGAGGGAGGAGAAGAGCGGAGGGGGGAGAGCCAGGGACAGGGACACTGCTCCACGGAGCCCCAGTTGAGAATCACTGCACATGACACACACAGCTCGATCCAGGAAAGGACACGCCCCCTCCCTTAGTAGCCACGCCCCCCGCCCCTCTGCTCCTGCACTAAGAGATTTGCTGGACATTAGAATGTCCATAATTTGGGAGGTGAGTGACATTGGAAGCTCAGAATAGTTGTGTTGATCTAGAAATCCGCAGCAGAATGTACAGTGAAAGTTTTGTGGTGCTACTGCACCGACACACTTTATTAGAGCAAATACCCGGTATGTACCTGGCAGATACCTGGAATGCGCCGCTCCTCACCTCTGACAAGCCCCGTTGCATTTGCCTTCCCAGCCTGGGTTCATGCCTGGCTGATGGGCGGCTGATCTGTTAAATGATAATGATTAGGATTTAATAGGCTGCAATGCTTCGCGTGTCTGCCAGATGGCATAAATTCATGAATTGTAATGCAGTATATATATATATACTGTGCAGTATTGCAGCCAGCGGGAATAAAATGCTTCAATCCCTACCTGGAAAATAACTCAATGCACTCGGGCAGAAAACAGTCACAAACCTCAATACACCCGGGTATACCCGAATTCGTGGGACTAGCCAAGCTCGAATAAAGTGTGTCGCCAGTGTACATGGTGCCGTTTGTGAGATTTCGATGCTTCTGACATACAAACAAACAGAAAACGGAATCCAACTTAGAATTATAATATAGATATATTTATATACTTGGTGACAATCTTTGCATCACTGCAAAAAAAGGGTAACATATTGTGAGGATCTGGGAGTCACACCGCCTTCGGCACACTCCCCGCTTACCTTCCTCTACGACCGGGGCTCCTCTCTCTTCAACGCAGATCGTCAGCCATGGCTCCACCTCTGGCTTCAGCTCCCGCACAGGGCGCGAATGTGCATTGCTGCCGCAGGCCCCTCTGCGCCGCTTGCCTACTGTAAGGATTACCGAAGTACAGCCGCTCCGCGCATGCTCTCGAGCACTACCGCGCATGCACGGGGTGCCTATGGACCACATTCCTTACCAGACGTGCGCAGCAGGCACGCGAGCCAAAATGGCGTCATCCAATGCCGCGGACTCTGGCTCCGCCCCCGGATCATGCCGCGCACTGACTGTGCGCAGAGCTCGCATGTGACACGTGCGCCACGCCCCCAAGCTCCGTGTCAAGATCCACTAGCTGCCAAACAGCTACACCTGCTCATAGAAGCATTCATTAGCTTCACCTGCTCGTTGAGCCCTGGACCTATCAAAGCTACCGTGGAGGCCAAGCCCCCGCTCCACCCCCCATGGGGGTTGGCTGATCCAGCCTATATATGCTCACCAATGTTATAGGCACATTGGCTGAGCATAGATTGTTGTTACTCTGTGTTTATTTAAAACCAGAGACAGAACATAAAACACAGACAGAGCTCAGTGCACATCCAGTGAAACTCATACACGGTACAGTGCCTAAATATATATGTATAAATATCTATTAAATAAATAGACCACATTTCCAGGGGTCCCTAACACTAATATAAATTCTTAATAACTTGTGCAATACCAGGAAGAATGATTTATAATAAATCTGTCAATATGAGTTGCAAAGTTCTAAGTCTGATTGAAGCTTTTATTCACCTGTACATTACCAGGAAAAGCACTCTGTATTAGATTTGTCACAACCAAACTGCAAGCAAGCAAGTTCCCCTGAGTGGTAGATGCTATGGAGTGAGCTTTTAACCATTTAAATGTGGGAGGGGGTAAGCTTCAATTAGGTAGGAGGTTGCCACCCTCCAATCAGCTAAGACTAGCTGAACAAGATTAATGTTAGGGACCCCTGGAAATGTGGTCTGCCGTGCAGTGGCTCTGGGGCTTACAACAATTATGGCCAAAAATGTTAAACTAAAAGACCATTTTATTTAATAGATATTTATACATATATATTTAGGCACTGTACCGTGTATGAGTTTCACTGGATGTGCACTGAGCTCTGTCTGTGTTTTATGTTCTGTCTCTGGTTTTAAATATAAATTGCCATGCTCAGTAGCACTCCTCTGTGACACTCATATGCTTATATATATGTTGTGGTTATTTTGGGGGTTCAATAGGAGCTTGTTAGGTGTCCAGTATGTTTTACAATTCTTGTTCAGCTAGTCTTAGCTGATTGGAGGGTGGCAACCTCCTACCTAATTGAAGCTTACTCCTCCCACATTTAAATGGTTAAAAGCTCACTCCATAGCATCTCCCACTCAGGGGAACTTGCTTGCTTGCAGTTTGGTTGTGACAAATCTAATACAGAGTGCTTTTCCTGGTAATGTACAGGTCAATAAAAGCTTCAATCAGACATAGAACTTTGCAACTAATATTGACATATTTATTATAAATCATTCTTCCTGGTATTGCACAGGTTATTAAGAATGTATATTAGTGTTAGGGACCCCTGGAAATGTGGTCTGCCGTGCAGTGGCTCAGGGGCTTACAACAATTTTGCCCAAAAATGTTAAACTAAAAGACTATTTTATTTAAAAGATATTTATAGATATATATTTAGGCACTGTACCGAGTATGAGTTTCACTGGATGTGCACTGAGCTCTGTCTGTGTTTTATGTTCTGTCTCTGG
Organism: Ascaphus truei; assembly: GCF_040206685.1. Lineage (NCBI taxonomy): Eukaryota > Metazoa > Chordata > Amphibia > Anura > Ascaphidae > Ascaphus > Ascaphus truei. The sequence continues at coordinate 37,060,647 of NC_134501.1, read as the reverse complement.
TTTTAAATATATATTGCCATGCTCAGTAGCTCTCCTCTGTGACACTCATATGCTTATATATATGTTGTGGTTATTTTGGGGGTTCAATAGGAGCTTGTTAGGTGTCCAGTATGTTTTACTCTCTGTTTACCCTTGCTGTTCCTGCCTTGTCCCTGTCCTGTTGCTTTGTTCCAGTTTGATCTTCTGTGCACCGAACCAGCTTGCTTTGACTACTCCAACCTCTGGCTCCTGATCTTGGCTTTCTCTGACTCCTCGCTTCTCTCTAATCCTGAACTCGGCATTGTACCTCGACCACTCTCCACTCTCCAACCCTGACCCCGGCAAAAGTACCTTCTACGCTCCGGATATCTCCTACGTTGAACTCGGCAAGTATAAAGACTACTCTGATCTCTACATCCCTGGACCGACTGTCAAGGCAAATCTACACTCCAGACGTGGCCCCTGTGCCTGTGGCTGGTGTTTGTTACTACTCCCATCTCAGTGCCGGGGTCTCGTCTTGTTTGTGGTGATCACAGCGTGACACCTCCACCTCCTGCCATGTCAGATGGCTCCTGCTGCACCACCACATGCGCGCATGCCCACCCCAAACTAAATAGTGCTGATCATGGGTGCGCGTGGCGTGCACGTGGCCATGTGCACGGAGGCGCGCTCTAACCCTGAAGACCAGCCTCCCTACTCTTAGAGGTTCTCCTTACACCTGCACTCTGCCTTCTACAACCCCTGCTGGACACACCCCCCCACACTGCAGGTTTCTCATTGGACGCTCCCACCTACATATGCTCAGCTGTGCCACTGGCACTTTGGATGAGCATAGTACCAGTTGCGTTGTGTTTACCTATCTTTGCCTCCACAGTCTTGCCTTGCTGACCCGGCTTTCCTCGAACATCCCTTCTTCTCCAACCCTGACCTCGGCACCCGGACCACGACAACTCTCCTCTCCTCCAAACCCGATCTCGGCTATACCCACAACGATCCGTATCTCTCCTGCACTGACCTCTGGCAAGTACACTGACTCTCCGTACTTCTCCAATACCACCCTGGCTACCTTGACGAAACCTACAATCCAGACGCGCCCTCGTGGCTGTGGGTGGCGTTATATCCATATCCCACCTCAGCACCGAGGGTCCGCCTTGTTTGTGGTGAGCACACCGTGACAAATATACTTTTAAAACATTACATTTGTATATATTAAACTATACTACATGTTAGTTGTAAACATTATACAATTTAAACATTCTATACTACAGACTAAGAGTGAGATGTCATACATTGCCTCTATCTTCAACATCTAAATTGGTCCTTTGCTCAGAACAGAAAAAACATTTGACATATTTGAGCAGCTCAGCATTTAAAATACAGCTTTTCCCACAGCCCAATGCAGACTAAAGTTTTCATGGGAAAAAGTGTGATGGTGAGCTTTTATCAGTATCTTAAAAAAATTCCCAAACATATCCTAACCAGAAAAAAATAAATAACTTTATTACACACAAACAGAAAACGCACAAGAGAACTTTATCTTCTTTTTTTTAAATACACAGGACACAAACATAATTCACACTTCTCTCATACACAGCCACCCAACTTCACAAAAATAACAAGAAAACACACATTTCTCACCTATTCTAATAATACAAAACAAAACAGTTTGATTGTATTGTATGTCTTTATTTGTATAGCGCCATTAATGTACATAGCGCTTCACAGTAATAATACATGTGGTAATCATATAAATAACAAATAATAAATAGATATTGTATTGTATTGTATGTCTTTATTTATATAGCGCCATTAATGTACATAGCGCTTCACAGCAGTAATACATGTGGTAATCCAATAAATAACAGATAATATAAATAACAGATCATGGGAATAAGTGCTTTAGACATTAAGGAAGAGGAGTCCCTGCTCCGAGGAGCTTACAGTCTAATGGTAGGTAGGGAGAACGTACAGAGACAGTAGGAGGGAGTTCTGGTAAGTGCATCTGCAGGGGGCCAAGCTTTATGTGCCATGTGTTCAGAATAGCCACAGTGCTATTCATATGCTTCTTTAAGCAAGTGTGTCTTAAGGTGGGTCTTAAAGGTGGATAGAGAGGGTGCTAGTCGGGTACTGAGGGGAAGGGCATTCCAGAGGTGAGGGGCAGTCAATGAAAAAGGTTTAAGGCGGGAGAGGGCTTTAGATACAAAGGGGGTAGAAAGAAGACATCCTTGAGAAGAACGCAAGTGTTATATAAATAACAGGTCATGGGAATAAGTGCTTCATACAAACGTAACATTTAGGAAGAGGAGTCCCTGCTCCGAGGAGCTTACAATCTAATTGGTATGTATGAGGAACGTACAGAAACAGTAAGATGGCATTTTGGTAAGTGCTTCTGCAGTGGGCCATGCTTTATGTATCATGTGTCTAATAATATCTACGGTGCTACTCATATGCTTCTTTAAGCAAGTGTGTCTTAAGGTGGGTCTAAAAGGTGGATAGAGTGGGTGCTAGTCGGATATCGAGGGGAAGGGTATTCCAGAGGTGTGGGGCAGTCAGTGAGAAAGGTTTAAGGCGGGAGAGGGCTTTTGATACAAAGGGGGTGGAGAGAAGACATCCTTGAGCAGAACGCAAGAATCGGGATGGTGCATAGCGAGAAATTAGGGATGAGATGTAGTAGGGGCAGAAGAGTGTAAAGCTTTAAAAGTGAGGAGGAGAATTGCATGTGTGATATGGGATTTGATAGGAAGCCAAGACAGTGATTTCAGCAGGGGAGACGCTGAGACAGATTTAGGAAAGAGTAGAGTGATTCTGGCAGCAGTGTTTAGGATAGATTGCATGGGGAGACAGGTGAGAAGCAGGAAGGCCGGACAGCAGGAGGTTACAGTAGTCAAGACGGGAGAGAATGAGGGCCTGAGTCAGAGTTTTAGCAGTCGAGCAATAGAGGAAAGTGCGAATCTTTGTAATATTGCGGAGGAAAAAGCGTCAGGTTTTAGAGACGTTTTGAATGTGAGAGGAGTCAAGTGTGACCCCTAGGCAGTGTGCTTGGGCTACTGAATGAATGGAACTTCCAACAGTAATGTGGAAGGAGGTAGTAGGGCCAGGTTTGGGAGGAAGTATGAGAAGCTCTGTTTTGGTCATGTTAAGTTTAAGTTGCTGGAGGGCCATCCAGGATGATATCTCAGAGAGACATTCAGAAAGCTTGGTCTGTACAGCAGGTGTAAGGTCAGAGGTTGAAAAGTAAATTTATGTGTCGTCAGCAATTTTTTTTTGTTTTTGTCAGCATAGAGGTGATATTTAAACCCAAGGGATGTGATTAGGTCACCTAGAAAAATTGTGTACAGAGAAAAGAGAAGAGGTCCCAGGACAGAACCCTGCGGCACCCCCAGAGAGAGATCTATGGAGGAGGAGAAGGTGTAAGTAGAAGAGACACTGAAAGTACGATGGGAGAGGTAAGAGGAGATCCATGATAGAGCTTTGTTATGAATACCAAGAGTATGGAGAATGTGGAGGAGAAGAGGGTGGTAGACGGTGTCAAATGCTGCAGAGAGGTCGAGTAATATGAGCAGAGTGTAATGACCTCTGTCTTTGGCAGCACTGAGGTCATTAGTTTTTTTAGTGAGGGCTGTTTCAGTCGAGTGAGCAGTTCGGAAGCCAGATTGTAGAGGGTCTAGGAGAGAATGAGCGTTGAGAAAGTGGAGCAAGTGAGAGAAAACAAGACGTTCAAGGAGTTTGGAGCCAAAAAGCAGGAGGGAGACTGGTCGATAGTTAGAAAGACAGGTAGGGTCAAGTTACTGTTTTTGAGTAATGGTATAACGGTTGCATGTTTGAAGTAGGATGGAAAGGTACCAGAATAGAGGGAGGTGTTAAATATGTGTGTGAGCATAGGGGTTATAGTAGGAACGAGATGTTTTAGGAGATGGGAGGGAATGGGGTCAAGAGGGCAAGTGGTAGAGGGAGAAGAGGAGATCAGTAGTGATACATCCTCCTCTGTGATAGCGGAAAAAGAGTCAAGGAAGGCAGGAGGAGAGTTAGGAAGCAGTGTAGGATGGGAGGAGGAAACAGAGGGGATGTTCTGACGAATGGATTCCACCTTTTCCTTGAAATAGTCAGCAAAGTCCTGAGGTGAAATGGAGGAAAAAGAGGTAGCTGGGGGTGGTTTGAGTAGAGAGTCAAAGACAGAGAAGAGTCGGTGTGGGTTAGACTTGTGTGTGTTGATTAGTGAAGTAAAGTAGGTTTGTTTAGCTTGAAAGAGAGCATAGTTGAAACAGGATAGCATAAATTAGATCCAGCAAACTAAATTAATTTAAAAAATAATTCCTTTAATTTGTCATTACTAACCGGCTTCTAAACTAATTTGAAGCTATTGAGCTTTTAGTTCTATTTCATGTCTGGAATGTGTCGTGCATGTTATCTCTGTGCAGCGTGTGCTCAGAGCTGGGTGAGGGGGTTCATTTCAGCTGTGGGTTAAATTGATTCCGTCTCTCTCCTCTCTCGAGGTGGAAATTTAGGGGTGAAGAATGTCATTCTGGTTAAGGGAACACATCGCCTGGCCAGGACGATAAATACCCTTATTTCTCCAGTGACTCGGTTGATTACAAAAAATGGTAAAGATCAAATGATCTTCCCTAATTTGCTCTTTCTTTGTCCTCCTCTCTGTCAACGGACACCCAAATTCTCCTCTGCCCAATGTTGATTAGTTTGTGTTGTAGTGGGTGTGTACACCTTTAAATAAAAACTTAATCGTGAGCAATTGATTATATTCTTATTTTTGTAAGAGGGTGATATGGGTGAACACAGATAATGGTTAACCCTCTGTGGGGTGTCTGGAACCCGTGGTGGTATCCAAGACACACTATATAGTGAGAGAGATGATGGTATACATAATAGATATAAATAAATAAATAACCAACTCACAACGGCCCTGTGTGAGTCCCCACACGTAGAGGTGTCTTTGGTACGATCTCCTTGTACCTTGTAGTGACTGCCCCAGTGAGCTTGCAACAGAGGGGTGATGGTATAGATTATAAGCAAATAAATCTGTCAATTTTTAATATTCATGCCATCTAGGACATAGTTAAAATTCCTCATGGGAGTTAATGTATTATTATCTCTCTCACAATTTTGATTAATAGCACTTTATACATATGTTTATGTTTTTAATTTTAAGTTGTAATTGTTATTAATATTCTTTCTTTAAGTTTATTATTAATGTTAGTCCTTATGTAGAATGTCTGTTCTTTATATTTTGTTGTTTTTTATCTTTGCACTAAGGTTTAAGAAGCCGTTCGCGCATGTGCAGTCGGTAAGCGCTCTTTGTGCATGTGCAGTTGGTGCTCGCCAGTCGCACATGTGCAGTTGGTGCTCACCGTTCGCGCATGTGCAGTTGGTGCTCGCCGTTTGCGCATGCGCAGTCGGCAAGCGCTCTTTGCGAATGTGCAGTTGGTGCTCGCCGTTCGCGCATGTGCAGTTGGTGCTCGCCATTCGCGCATGTGCAGTCGGCAAGCGCTCTTTGCACATGTGCAGTTGGTGCTCATCGTTCGGGCATTTGCAGTTGGTGCTCACCGTTCGCGCATGTGCAGTTGGTGCTCGCCGTTCGCACATGCGCAGTCGGCAAGCGCTCATTGTGAATGTGCAGTTGGTGCTCGCCGTTCGCGCATGTGCAATTGGTGCTCACCGTTCGCGCATGTGCAGTCGGCAAGCGCTCTTTGCACATGTGCAGTTGGTGCTCATCGTTCGCGTATGTGCAGTCGGCGAGCGCTGACTGCACATTCGTGATATTTTTCCCGGGACAAATATGGTCACCCTGCTCATGAACCCCCAGTGTGCTGGGGGGAGAGGGGTTAACAGGCGGAATTAATGGGGGACCCTGCTCCTTTAAGTAATGCTGGGCCCCAAGATTTCTGTTGGCAGTCCTGGTTAAATAGAAGTGTTAAAAAGCAGCCGTACTTTGCGCATTACTTGCTGTGAATCGTGATCCTAAATTCTCATTTTCTTTGTTAATTAAGCATTAATGCTTCGTATTGGTCAATATACAAAGCAATAAATAGCTGACAGGTTGAGTAATCACCCATGCAAAGCTGGGACATATAATCAAACAGTTAGATGCGTCTCTGAATGCCGCCCACTACCAATTATTACTCCTAATTAATGTAAGAAAACGGAGAAGCTGCTTTGCAGGGCGAGTGCAGCCTGCAGCGGGGGCAAAACCCAATGAAAAGTCCTATCGTTTGCATAATACTGTATATTATTCCCCTTTATGTGGAATATAAGCTCGTTGGGGCAGGGACTCCTTTTCCTAATGTAACTTTTACATCTCAAACGCTTATTCCCATTATGTGTTATACTATTATGTCACGTGTGTTACTGCTGTGACACGCTATCTATCTGGATGACGCTATATAAATAAAGATATACATACATATGCATGGTGCCAACATATGCAGCAGGGCAGTACAATGCAGGAGGAGGGCAAGAGCATTGTATGACAAAAGAGTATATATATTAAGACAATAATAATTGATTTTTTCTTGTATCACGCTGACAGTGTACACAGCGCTGTAGATATACTTTTTGCTGACACGAGTCTCTGCCCCGTAGAGCTAACAATCTATGTTTTTGGTGCCTGAGGCACAGGGAGATAGTAACTTGCCCAAGGTCACAAGGAGCCGACACCGGGAATTGAACCAGGTTCCCCTGACACACACTCTGTGGGCGGGAGGAAGGTCCCCATCTAAAAATATAAGAGCTTACAATCTAAAAATATAAGAGCTTACCATCTAAAAATATATCTGGATATAGGCGTTCTTACATAGCGCTAACAGTAAACGTAGTGCTGTACATAAAATTTTGTAGGAACAGTGAGTCCCTGAAACTCTCATTACAGTAACACAGGAGGGAGTACGGGGTATGAGACCTTTTATTGGACCAACAAGTAGTGGATCTGTTACAAGCTTTCCAACCTCTCACGGTCCCTCATCCCATAACCCTGACCCTGAGAGGTTGGAAGCTTGTAACAGATCCACTACTTGTTGGTCCAATAAAAGGTCTCACTCCCCCTCCTCACTCCTGTGTCACGATATGGATGAAAGGACCAGAACGGCGACCCACCCTTCTTGGCTCATTAAAGAAAGAGGTTTCCCTCAATATGTTTCCCCGCACCACCTCTAATTTGGTTTTAGAGTCACAGTAATGGAGCTTTGAGCCAGGCGCTTCCCTTTCTCCTATTTTCATGTGTGTGTACAAGGCGTCGCTGCCCTGAAGAGCTTGCAATCTAAATGTTGCTGAAGTAGAGCAGAGGCTGGGAATTGAACCGAGGTCACCGACTGCAAGACGGCATTGATTGCCACTGCGGCTGAGCCCCTGACAGAGAGGTGTTGGCCCCACTCTATTCATAGGTTACCTCGAATATTTAAGTATTTTCTACCACACATTATATACGTTATGGTGGGTAAAATAAGTGCCAAAAACCCTCCACCGTACAGTGCACAGCAAATAAATACCCCACTTGTGAGCACATTCACATGTCTCAGACAGGTCTACATCCCTGCCCTTATCCATTATCTCTTGGAATACGATGCTTTCACTGCAGCCAGGAATTCTGGGTAATGACATGCAAATGAGCTCTCACCATTTGCTTCTAATCCATTTTAACGTGGACAACTCCTATAAACTTCTGCCTGCCACATTACACAGCTTTTCAGCACAGCCTGGGTTAGAGAAGTGCAGAGCCAGTAACCCTACTCACAGACAGCTTTTTCCACCATTTGGGTCTCATCAGTGCAAGGATGATTATACCGACTTTGCAATATGAAGCTGGAATAGGTTTCAACTGCACCTTACATAAGTTATGGTGGGTATTTTCTAAAACTTTAGGGCACAGATTCACTAAACGATGCTGAGATTTTAGCACACCTTAACGCTCCTTCATTTTGAATGAGACGGCTTGCCAAACCATAGCACCCTTTAGCGGACCTGGGCCCTAATGCTTCCAGGGACATGGTAGCCTTTATCTCATCGGCCACAAGACTGTCTGGACCTTGCATTGGGAGGTGTTTCCTTTGCTGTGTAAAGGGCCCTGTGTGGGAGTCCTCTCTGGGACACGGCAGCCGTTGGAAATCAGTGATGCTGGAAAATGATTGTTGCGTCTCCGAGCCCCGCTCTTGAAGTGACCTGAAGCGGAGAATGTTGCTGGATAGCTGTGACCAGCGTGAGCGCCCGGATTGAAAGGGGAACCTGCCGCGCGCTTATTTGTTTCTCTGTTCTGCAGATGGAACATTTTGTTCCACGGTCAGCACTCTGCTAATTTCGGAGTTTTGTTGTACGGCCGCGAGGAGGGGGTGTGCGGGTGTGAGGTGGGGGTGTGCGGGTGTGAGGTGGGGGTGTGCAGGTGCGAGGTGGGGGTGTGTGGGTGCGAGGAGGGGGTGTGCGGGTGCGAGGTGGGGGTGTGCGGGTGCGAGGTAGGGGTGTGCGGGTGCGAGGTGGGGGTGTGCGGGTGCGAGGTGGGGGTGTGCAGGTGCGAGGTAGGGGTGTGCGGGTGCGAGGTGGGGGTGTGCGGGTGCGAGGTGGGGGTGTGCGGGTGCGAGGTGGGGGTGTGCGGGTGCGAGGTGGGGGTGTGCGGGTGCGAGGTGGGGGTGTGCGGGTGCGAGGTGGGGGTGTGCGGGCATGAGGTGGGGGGGTGTGGGTGCGAGGTTGGGTTGTGCGGGCGCGAGGTGGGGGGGTGCGGGTGCGAGGTGGGGGTGTGCGGGTGTGAGGTAGGGGTGTGCGAGTGCGAGGTGGGGGTGTGCGGGTGCGAGGTGGGGGTGTGCGGGTGCGAGGTGGGGGTGTGCAGGTGTGAGGTGGGGGTGTGTGGGTGCGAGGTGGGGGTGTGCAGGCGCGAGGTGGGGGGGTGCGGGTGCGAGGTGGGGGTGTGCGGGTGTGAGGTAGGGGTGTGCGAGTGCGAGGTGGGGGTGTGCGGGTGTGAGGTGGGGGTGTGCGGGCATGAGGTGGGGGTGTGCAGGTGTGAGGTGGGGGTGTGTGGGTGCGAGGTGGGGGTGTGCAGGTGCGAGGTGGGGGTGTGCGGGTGCGAGGTGGGGGTGTGCGGGTGTGAGGTAGGGGTATGTGGGCATGAGGTGGGGGTGTGCGGGTGCAAGGTGGGGGTGTGCGGGCATGAGGTGGGGGTGTACAGGCACGAGGTGGGGGTGTGCGGGCATGAGGTGGGGGTGTACAGGCACGAGGTGGGGGTGTGCGGGCATGAGGTGGGGGTGTGCAGGTGCGAGGTGGGGTGTGTGGGTGCGAGGTGGGGGTGTGCAGGTGCGAGGTGGGGGTGTGCGGGTGCGAGGTGGGGGTGTGCGGGCATGAGGTGGGGGTGTACAGGCACGAGGTGGGGGTATGTGGGCATGAGGTGGGGGTGTGCGGGTGCAAGGTGGGGGTGTGCGGGCATGAGCTGGGGGTGTACAGGCACGAGGTGGGGGTGTGCGGGCATGAGGTGGGGGTGTGCACGTGCGAGGTGGGGTGTGTGGGTGCGAGGTGGGGGTGTGTGGGCATGAGGTGGGGGGGTGCGAGGTTGGGTTGTGCGGGCGCGAGGTGGGGGTGTGAGGTAGGGGTATGTGGGCATGAGGTGGGGGGTGCGGGTGCGAGGTGGGGGTGTGCGGGTGTGAGGTAGGGGTATGTGGGCATGAGGTGGGGGTGTGCGGGTGCAAGGTGGGGGTGTGCGGGTGCGAGGTGGGGTTGTGTGGGTGCGAGGTTGGGTTGTGCGGGCGCGAGGAGGGGGTGTGCAGGTGCGAGGTGGGGGTGTGCGGGTGTGAGGTAGGGGTATGTGGGCATGAGGTGGGGGTGTGCGGGTGCAAGGTGGGGGTGTGCGGGCATGAGGTGGGGGTGTACAGGCACGAGGTGGGGGTGTGCGGGCATGAGGTGGGGGTGTGCGAGTGCGAGGTGGGGGTGTGTGGGTGCGAGGTGGGGGTGTGCGGGCATGAGGTGGGGGTGTACAGGCATGAGGTGGGGGTGTGCGGGCATGAGGTGGGGGTGTACAGGCACGAGGTGGGGGTGTGCGGGTGCAAGGTGGGGGTGTGCGGGCATGAGGTGGGGGTGTACAGGCACGAGGTGGGGGTGTGCGGGCATGAGGTGGGGGTGTACAGGCACGAGGTGGGGGTGTGTGGGTGCGAGGTTGGGTTGTGCGGGCGCGAGGAGGGGGTGTGCAGGTGCGAGGTGGGGGTGTGCGGGTGTGAGGTAGGGGTATGTGGGCATGAGGTGGGGGTGTGCGGGTGCAAGGTGGGGGTGTGCGGGCATGAGGTGGGGGTGTACAGGCACGAGGTGGGGGTGTGCGGTCATGAGGTGGGGGTGTGTGGGTGCGAGGTGGGGGTGTGCGGGCATGAGGTGGGGGTGTACAGGCACGAGGTGGGGGTGTGCGGGCATGAGGTGGGGGTGTACAGGCACGAGGTGGGGGTGTGCGGGTGCAAGGTGGGGGTGTACAGGCACGAGGTGGGGGTGTGCGGGCATGAGGTGGGGGTGTACAGGCACGAGGTGGGGGTGTGCGAGTGCGAGGTGGGGGTGTGCGAGTGCGAGGTGGGGGTGTGTGGGTGCGAGGTGGGGGTGTGTGGGTGCGAGGTTGGGTTGTGCGGGCGCGAGGTGGGGGGGTGTGGGTGCGAGGTTGGGTTGTGCGGGCACGAGGTGGGGGTGTGCGGGTGCGAGTAGGGGTATGTGGGCATGAGGTGGGGGTGTGCGGGCATGAGGTGGGTGTGTACAGGCACAAGGTGGGGGTGTGCGAGTGCGAGGTGGGGGTGTGCGAGTGCGAGGTGGGGGTGTGTGGGTGCGAGGTGGGGGTGTGCGGGTGCGAGGTGGGAGTGTGCAGGTGCGAGGTGGGGTGTGCGGGTGCGAGGTGGGGGTGTGTGGGTGCGAGGTGGGGGTGCGCGGGTGCGAGGTGGGGTGTGCGGGTGCGAGGTGGGTTGCGCGAGGTGGGTGTGTGCGGGCGCGAGGTGGGTGTGTGCGGGCGCGAGGTCGGGTGTGCGGGCGCGAGGTGGGGTGTGTGGGCGCGAGGTGGGGTGTGCGGGCGTGAGGTGGTGTGTGCGGGCGCGAGGTGTGCGGGCACGAGGTGGGGTGTGCGGGCGCGAGGTGGGGTGTGCGGGCGCGAGGTGGGTGTGTGCGGGCGCGAGGTGGGGGTGTGCGGGCGTGAGGTGGGGTGTGCGGGTGTGAGGTGGGGTGTGCGGGTGTGAGGTGGGGTGTGCGGGTGTGAGGTGGGGGTGTGCGGGCGCGAGGTGGGGTGTGCTGGCGCGAGCTGGGGGGGTGCGGGCGCGAGGTGGGGTGTGCGGGTGTGAGGTGGGGTGTGCGGGTGTGAGGTGGGTGTGTGCGCGAGGTGGGGTGTGTGGGTGTGAGATGGGGGTGTGCGGGCGCGAGGTGGGGGTGTGCGCGAGGTGGGGTGTGCGGGTGTGAGGTGGGGGTGTGCGGGCGCGGGGTGGGGTGTGCGGGTGCGAGATGGGGTGTGCAGGTGCGAGGTGGGCGTGTGTGGGTGCGAGGTGGAGTGTGCGGGTGTGAGGTGGGGTGCGCGGGTGTGAGGTGGGTGGGTGTGTGCAGGCGCGAGGTGGGGTGTGCGGGTGCGAGGTGGGGTGTGGGTGCGAGGTGGAGTGTGCGTGTGTGAGGTGGGGTGCGCGGGTGTGAGGTGGGTGGGTGTGTGCGGGCGCGAGGTGGGGTGTGCGGGCGCGAGGTGGGGTGTGCGGGAGCAAGGTGGGGTGTGCGGGCGTGAGGTGGGTGTGTGCGGGCGCGAGGTGGGTGTGTGCGGGCGCGAGGTGGGTGTGTGCGGGCGCGACGTGGGGTGTGCGGGCACGAGGTGGGGGTGTGCGGGCTCGAGGTGGGTGTGTGCGGGCGTGAGGTGGGTGTGTGCGGGCACGAGGTGGGGTGTGCGGGTGTGAGGTGGGGTGTGCGGGTGTGAGGTGGATGTGTGCGGGCGTGAGGTTGGGTGTGCGGGTGCGAGGTGGGGTGTGCGGGTGCGAGGTGGAGGTGTGCGGGCGCGAGTTGGGGTGTGCGGGTGCGAGGTGGGGTGTGCGGGTGCGAGGTGGGCGTGTGTGGGTGCGAGGTGGGTGGGTGTGTGCGGGTGCGAGGTGGGGTGTGCGGGTGCGAGGTGGGGTGTGTGGGTGCGAGGTGGAGTGTGCGGGTGTGAGGTGGAGTGTGCGGGTGTGAGGTGGGGTGCGCGGGTGTGAGGTGGGTGTGTGCGCGAGGTGGGGTGTGTGGGTGTGAGGTGGGGGTGTGCGGGCGCGAGGTGGGGGTGTGCGCGAGGTGGGGTGTGCGGGTGTGAGGTGGGGGTGTGCGGGCGCGGGGTGGGGTGTGCGGGTGCGAGATGGGGTGTGCAGGTGCGAGGTGGGCGTGTGTGGGTGCGAGGTGGAGTGTGCGGGTGTGAGGTGGGGTGCGCGGGTGTGAGGTGGGTGGGTGTGTGCAGGCGCGAGGTGGGGTGTGCGGGTGCGAGGTGGGGTGTGTGGGTGCGAGGTGGAGTGTGCGTGTGTGAGGTGGGGTGCGCGGGTGTGAGGTGGGTGGGTGTGTGCGGGCGCGAGGTGGGGTGTGCGGGCGCGAGGTGGGGTGTGCGGGAGCAAGGTGGGGTGTGCGGGCGTGAGGTGGGTGTGTGCGGGCGCGAGGTGGGTGTGTGCGGGCGCGAGGTGGGTGTGTGCGGGCGCGACGTGGGGTGTGCGGGTGTGAGGTGGGGTGTGCGGGTGTGAGGTGGATGTGTGCGGGCGTGAGGTTGGGTGTGCGGGTGCGAGGTGGGGTGTGCGGGTGCGAGGTGGAGGTGTGCGGGCGCGAGTTGGGGTGTGCGGGTGCGAGGTGGGGTGTGCGGGTGCGAGGTGGGCGTGTGTGGGTGCGAGGTGGGTGGGTGTGTGCGGGTGCGAGGTGGGGTGTGCGGGTGCGAGGTGGGGTGTGCGGGTGCGAGGTGGAGTGTGCGGGTGTGAGGTGGGGTGCGCGGGTGTGAGGTGGGTGGGTGTGTGCCGGCGCGAGGTGCGGTGTGCGGGCGCGAGGTGGGGTGTGCGGGAGCAAGGTGGGGTGTGCGGGCGTGAGGTGGGTGTGTGCGGGCTCGAGGTGGGTGTGTGCGGGCGCGAGGTGGGGTGTGCGGGCGCGAGGTGGGTGTGTGTGGGCGCGAGGTGGGGGTGTGCGGGCGCGAGGTGGGGTGTGCGGGTGTGAGGTGGGGTGTGCGGGTGTGAGGTGGGTGTGTGCGGGCGCGAAGTGGGGTGTGCGGGTGTGAGGTGGGGGTGTGCGGGCGCGAGGTGGGGTGTGGGTGCGAGGTGGGGTGTGGGTGCGAGGTGGAGTGTGCGGGTGTGAGGTGGGGTGCGCGGGTGTGAGGTGGGTGGGTGTGTGCGGGCGCGAGGTGGGGTGTGCGGGCGCGAGGTGGGGTGTGCGGGAGCAAGGTGGGGTGTGCGGGAGCAAGGTGGGGTGTGCGGGAGCAAGGTGGGGTGTGCGGGCGTGAGGTGGGTGTATGCGGGCGCGACGTGGGGTGTGCGGGTGCGAGGTGGGGTATGCGGGCGCGAGGTGGGGGTGTGCGGGCGCGAGGTGGGTGTGTGCGGGCACGAGGTGGGGTGTGCGGGTGTGAGGTGAGATGTGCGGGTGTGAGGTGGATGTGTGCGGGCGTGAGGTTGGGTGTGCGGGTGCGAGGTGGAGTGTGCGGGTGTGAGGTGGGGTGCGCGGGTGTGAGGTTGGGTGTGCGGGTGCGAGGTGGAGTGTGCGGGTGTGAGGTGGGGTGCGCGGGTGTGAGGTGGGTGGGTGTGTGCAGGCGCGAGGTGGGGTGTGCGGGCGCGAGGTGGGGTGTGCGGGTGTGAGGTGGGTGGGTGTGTGCGGGCGCGAGGTGGGGTGTGCGGGCGCGAGGTGGGGTGCGCGGGTGTGAGGTGGGTGGGTGTGTGCGGGCGCGAGGTGGGGTGTGCGGGCGCGAGGTGGGGTGTGCGGGAGCAAGGTGGGGTGTGCGGGCGTGAGGTGGGTGTATGCGGGCGCGACGTGGGGTGTGCGGGTGCGAGGTGGGGTATGCGGGCGCGAGGTGGGGGTGTGCGGGCGCGAGGTGGGTGTGTGCGGGCACGAGGTGGGGTGTGCGGGTGTGAGGTGAGATGTGCGGGTGTGAGGTGGATGTGTGCGGGCGTGAGGTTGGGTGTGCGGGTGCGAGGTGGGGTGTGCGGGTGCGAGGTGGGGTGTGCGGGTGCGAGGTGGGGTGTGCGGGTGCGAGGTGGAGTGTGCGGGTGCGAGGTGGGGTATGCGGGCGCGAGGTGGGGGTGTGCGGGCGCGAGGTGGGTGTGTGCGGGCACGAGGTGGGGTGTGCGGGTGTGAGGTGAGATGTGCGGGTGTGAGGTGGATGTGTGCGGGCGTGAGGTTGGGTGTGCGGGTGCGAGGTGGGGTGTGCGGGTGCGAGGTGGGGGTGTGCGGGCGCGAGGTGGGGTGTGCGGGTGCGAGGTGGGGTGTGCGGGTGCGAGTTGGAGTGTGCGGGTGTGAGGTGGGGTGCGCGGGTGTGAGGTGGGTGGGTGTGTGCCGGCGCGAGGTGCGGTGTGCGGGCGCGAGGTGGGGTGTGCGGGAGCAAGGTGGGGTGTGCGGGCGCGAGGTGGGTGTGCGGGCGCGAGGTGGGGTGTGCGGGAGCGAGGTGGGGTGTGCGGGTGCGAGGTGGGTGTGTGCGGGCACGAGGTGGGGTGTGCGGGTGTGAGGTGAGATGTGCGGGTGTGAGGTGGATGTGTGCAGGCGTGAGGTTGGGTGTGCGGGTGCGAGGTGGGGTGTGCGGGTGCGAGGTGGGGGTGTGCGGGCGCGAGGTGGGGTGTGCGGGTGCGAGGTGGGGTGTGCGGGTGCGAGTTGGAGTGTGCGGGTGTGAGGTGGGGTGTGCGGGTGTGAGATGGGTGGGTGTGTGCCGGCGCGAGGTGCGGTGTGCGGGCGCGAGGTGGGGTGTGCGGGAGCGAGGTGGGGTGTGCGGGTGCGAGGTGGGTGTGTGCGGGCACGAGGTGGGGTGTGCGGGTGTGAGGTGAGATGTGCGGGTGTGAGGTGGATGTGTGCGGGCGTGAGGTTGGGTGTGCGGGTGCGAGGTGGGGTGTGCGGGTGCGAGGTGGGGTGTGCAGGTGCGAGGTGGGGTGTGCGGGTGCGAGGTGGGGTGTGCGGGTGTGAGGTGGGGTGCGCGGGTGTGAGGTGGGTGGGTGTGTGCCGGCGCGAGGTGCGGTGTGCGGGCGCGAGGTGGGGTGTGCGGGAGCAAGGTGGGGTGTGCGGGCGCGAGGTGGGTGTGTGCGGGCGCGAGGTGGGTGTGTGCGGGCGCGAGGTGGGGTGTGCGGGTGCGAGGTCGGCGTGTGTGGGTGCGAAGTGGGGTGTGCGGGTGTGAGGTGGGGTGTGAGGTGGGGTGTGCGGGTATGAGGTGGGTGGGTGTGTGCGGGCACGAGGTGGGGTGTACGGGTGCGAGGTGGGGTGTGCGGATGTGAGGTGGGTGTGTGGGGGTGCGAGGTTGGGTGTGCGGGTGCGAGGTGGGTGTGTGCGGGCGCAAGGTGGGGGTGTGCGGGCGCGAAGTGGGGTGTGCGGGTGCGAGGTGGGGTGTGCGGGTGCGAGGTCGGCGTGTGGGTGCGAAGTAGGGTGTGCAGGTGTGAGGTGGGGTGTGAGGTGGTGGGTGTGTGCGGGCACGAGGTGGGGTGTACGGGTGCGAGGTGGGGTGTGCGGATGTGAGGTGGGTGTATGCGGGCGCGAGGTGGGGTGTGCGGGTGCGAGGTGGGGTGTGCGAGGTGGGGTGTGCGGGTGCGAGGTGGGCGTGTGTGGGTGCGAGGTGGAGTGTGCGGGTGTGAGGTGGGGTGCGCGGGTGTAAGGTGGGTGGGTGTGTGCGGGCGCGAGGTGGGGTGTGGGTGCGAGGTGGCGTGTGCGGGTGTGAGGTGGGGTGCGCGGGTGTGAGGTGGGTGGGTGTGTGCAGGCGCGAGGTGGGGTGTGCGGGTGCGAGGTGGGGTGTGTGGGTGCGAGGTGGAGTGTGCGGGCGAGAGGTGGGGTGTGCGGGCGCGAGGTGGGGTGTGCGGGAGCAAGGTGGGGTGTGCAGGCGCGAGGTGGGTGTGTGCGGGCGCGAGGTGGGGGTGTGCGGGCGTGAGGTGGGTGTGTGCGGGCACGAGGTGGGGTGTGCGGGTGTGAGGTGGGGTGTGCAGGCGCGAGGTGGGTGTGTGCGGGCGCGAGGTGGGTGTGTGCGGGCGCGACGTGGGGTGTGCGGGCGTGACGTGGGGTGTGCGGGTGCGAGGTGGGGTATGCAGGCGTGAGGTGGGTGTGTGCGGGCGCGAGGTGGGTGTGTGCGGGCGTGAGGTGAGTGTGTGCGGGCGCGAGGTGGGTGTGTGCGGGCGTGACGTGGGGTGTGCGGGTGCGAGGTGGGGTGTGCGGGCGCGAGGTGGGGGTGTGCGGGCTCGAGGTGGGTGTGTGCGGGCGTGAGGTGGGTGTGTGCGGGCACGAGGTGGGGTGTGCGGGTGTGAGGTGGGGTGTGCGGGTGTGAGGTGGATGTGTGCGGGCGTGAGGTTGGGTGTGCGGGTGCGAGGTGGGGTGTGCGGGTGCGAGGTGGGGGTGTGCGGGCGCGAGGTGGGGTGTGCGGGTGCGAGGTGGGGTGTGCGGGTGCGAGGTGGGCGTGTGTGGGTGCGAGGTGGGTGGGTGTGTACGGGTGCGAGGTGGGGTGTGCAGGTGCGAGGTGGGCGTGTGTGGGTGCGAGGTGGAGTGTGCGGGTGCGAGGTGGGGTGTGCGGGTGTGAGGTGGGGTGCGCGGGTGTGAGGTGGGTGGGTGTGTGCAGGCGCGAGGTTGGGTGTGCGGGTGCGAGGTGGGGTGTGTGGGTGCGAGGTGGAGTGTGCGGGTGTGAGGTGGGGTGCGCGGGTGTGAGGTGGGTGGGTGTGTGCCGGCGCGAGGTGCGGTGTGCGGGCGCGAGGTGGGGTGTGCGGGAGCAAGGTGGGGTGTGCGGGCGTGAGGTGGGGGTGTGCGGGCGCGAGGTAGGGTGTGCGGGTGTGAGGTGGGGTGTGCGGGTGTGAGGTGGGGTGTGCGGGTGTGAGGTGGGTGTGTGCGGGCGCGAGGTGGGGTGTGCGGGTGTGAGGTGGGGTGTGCGGGCGCGAGGTGGGTGTGTGCGGGCGCGAGGTGGGTGTGTGCGGGCGCGAGGTGGGGTGTGCGGGCGCGAGGTGGGTGTGTGTGGGCGCGAGGTGGGGGTGTGCGGGCGCGAGGTAGGGTGTGCGGGTGTGAGGTGGGGTGTGCGGGTGTGAGGTGGGTGTGTGCGGGTGTGAGGTGGGGGTGTGCGGGCGCGAGGTGGGTGTGTGCGGGCGCGAGGTGGGGTGTGCGGGTGTGAGGTGGGGGTTTGCGGGCGCGAGGTGGGGTGTGCTGGCGCGAGCTGGGGGGGTGCGGGCGCGAGGTGGGGTGTGCGGGTGCGAGGTGGGGTGTGCGGGTGTGAGGTGGGTGTGTGCGCGAGGTGGGGTGTGCGGGTGTGAGGTGGGGGTGTGCGGGCGCGAGGTGAGGTGTGCGGGTGCGAGGTGGGGGTGTGCGCGAGGTGGGGTGTGCGGATGTGAGGTGGGGGTGTGCGCGAGGTGGGGTGTGCGGGTGTGAGGTGGATGTGTGCGGGTGTGAGGTGGGGTGTGCGGGCGCGAGGTGGGGTGTGCGGGTGCGAGGTGGGGGTGTGCGCGAGGTGGGGTGTGCGGGTGTGAGGTGGGGTGTGCGGGTGTGAGGTGGGGTGTGCGGGTGTGAGGTGGGGTGTGCGGGTGTGAGGTGGGGGTGTGCGGGCGCGAGGTGGGGTGTGCTGGCGCGAGCTGGGGGGGTGCGGGCGCGAGGTGGGGTGTGCGGGTGCGAGGTGGGGTGTGCGGGTGTGAGGTGGGTGTGTGCGCGAGGTGGGGTGTGCGGGTGTGAGGTGGGGGTGTGCGGGTGCGAGGTGGGGGTGTGCGCGAGGTGGGGTGTGCGGATGTGAGGTGGGGGTGTGCACGAGGTGGGGTGTGCGGGTGTGAGGTGGGGTGTGCGGGTGTGAGGTGGGGTGTGCGGGCGCGAGGTGGGGTGTGCGGGTGCGAGGTGGGGGTGTGCGCGAGGTGGGGTGTGCGGGTGTGAGGTGGATGTGTGCGGGCGTGAGGTGGGGTGTGCGGGCGCGAGGTGGGTGTGTGCGGGCGCGACGTGGGCTGTGCGGGAGCAAGGTGGGCGTGTGTGGGTGCGATGTGGAGTGTGCGGGTGTGAGGTGGGGTGCGCGGGTGTGAGGTGGGAGGGTGGGTGCGAGGTGGGGTGTGCGGGCGCGAGGTGGGGTGTGCGGGCGCGAGGTGGGCGTGTGTGGGTGCGGGGGTGAGGTGGGTGTGTGCGGGTGCGAGGTGGGTGTGTGCGGGTGCGAGGTGGGGTGTGTGGGTGCGGGTGTGAGGTGGGGTGCGCGGGTGTGAGGTGGGTGGGTGTGTGCCGGCGCGAGGTGCGGTGTGCGGGCGCGAGGTGGGGTGTGCGGGCGCAAGGTGGGGTGTGCGGGCGTGATGTGGGTGTGTGCGGGCGCGAGGTGGGTGTGTGCGGGCGCGAGGTGGGATGTGCGGGCGCGAGGTGGGTGTGTGTGGGCGCGAGGTGGGGTGTGCGGGCGCGAGGTGGGTGTGTGCGGGCGCGAGGTAGGGTGTGCGGGTGTGAGGTGTGCGGGTGTGAGATGGGTGTGTGCGGGCGCGAGGTGGGTGTGTGCGGGCACGAGGTGGGGTGTGCGGGTGTGAGGTGGGGTGTGCGGGTGTGAGGTGGGGGTGTGCGGGCGCGAGGTGGGGTGTGCTGGCGCGAGCTGGGGGGGTGCGGGCGCGAGGTGGGGTGTGCGGGTGCGAGGTGGGGTGTGCGGGTGTGAGGTGGGTGTGTGCGCGAGGTGGGGTGTGCGGGTGTGAGGTGGGGGTGTGCGGGCGCGAGGTGGGGTGTGCGGGTGCGAGGTGGGGGTGTGCGCGAGGTGGGGTGTGCGGATGTGAGGTGGGGGTGTGCGGGCGCGAGGTCGGGTGTGCGAGGTGGGGTGTGCGGGTGCGAGGTGGGCGTGTGTGGGTGCGATGTGGAGTGTGCGGGTGTTAGGTGGGGTGCGCGGGTGTGAGGTGGGTGGGTGTGTGCGGGCGCGAGGTGGGGTGTGCGGGCGCGAGGTGGGGTGTGCGGGAGAAAGGTGGGGTGTGCGGGGGTGAGGTGGGTGTGTGCGGGCGCGAGGTGGGTGTGTGCGGGCGCGACGTGGGGTGTGCGGGTGCGAGGTGGGGTGTGCGGGCGCGAGGTGGGGGTGTGCGGGCGCGAGGTGGGTGTGTGCGTGCACGAGGTGGGGTGTGCGGGCGTGAGGTGGGGTGTGCGGGTGTGAGGTGGATGTGTGCGGGCGTGAGGTTGGGTGTGCGGGTGCGAGGTGGGGTGTGCGGGTGCGAGTTGGGGGTGTGCGGGCGCGAGGTGGGGTGTGCGGGTGCGAGGTGGGGTGTGGGTGCGAGGTGGAGTGTGCGGGTGTGAGGTGGGGTGCGCGGGTGTGAGGTGGGTGTGTGCGGGCGCGAGGTGGGGTGTGCGGGCGCGAGGTGGGGTGTGCGGGCGCGAGGTGGGGTGTGCGGGAGCAAGGTGGGGTGTGCGGGCGTGAGGTGAGTGTGTGCGGGCGCGAGGTGGGTGTGTGCGGGCGCGAGGTGGGTGTGTGTGGGCGCAAGGTGGGGGTGTGCGGGCGCGAGGTGGGGTGTGCGGGTGTGAGGTGGGGTGTGCGGGTGTGAGGTGGGTGTGTGCGAGCGCGAAATGGGGTGTGCGGGTGTGAGGTGGGGTGTGCGGGTGTGAGGTGGGGGTGTGCGGGCGCGAGGTGGGGTGTGCTGGCGCAAGCTGGGGGGGTGCGGGCGCGAGGTGGGGTGTGCGGGTGCGAGGTGGGGTGTGCGGGTGTGAGGTGGGTGTGTGCGCGAGGTGGGGTGTGCGGGTGTGAGGTGGGGGTGTGCGGGCGCGAGGTGGGGTGTGCGGGTGCGAGGTGGGGGTGTGTGCGAAGTGGGGTTTGCGGACGTGAGGTGGGGTGTGCGGACGTGAGGTGGGGTGTGCGAGGTGGGGTGTGCGGGTGCGAGGTGGGCGTGTGTGGGTGCGAGGTGGAGTGTGCGGGTGTGAGGTGGGGTGCGCGGGTGTGAGGTGGGTGGGTGTGTGCGGGCGCGAGGTGGGGTGTGGGTGCGAGGTGGAGTGTGCGGGTGTGAGGTGGGGTGCGCGGGTGTGAGGTGGGTGGGTGTGTGCGGGCGCGAGGTGGGGTGTGCGGGCGCGAGGTGGGGTGTGCGGGAGCAAGGTGGGGTGTGAGGGAGGTAGGTGGGTGTGTGCGGGCGCGAGGTGGGTGTGTGCGGGCGCGACGTGGGGTGTGCGGGTGCGAGGTGGGGTATGCGGGCGTGAGCTTGGGTGTGCGGGTGCGAGGTGGGGTGTGCGGGTGCGAGGTGGGGTGTGCGGGCGCGAGGTGGGGTGTGCGGGAGCAAGGTGGGGTGTGAGGGAGTGAGGTTGGGTGTGCAGGCTCGAGGTGGGTGTGTGCGGGCACGAGGTGGGGTGTGCGGGTGTGAGGTGGATGTGTGCGGGCGTGAGCTTGGGTGTGCGGGTGCGAGGTGGGGTGTGCGGGTGCGAGGTGGGGGTGTGCGGGCGCGAGGTGGGGTGTGCGGGTGCGAGGTGGGGGTGTGCGGGTGCGAGGTGGGGTGTGTGGGTGCGAGGTGGGGTGTGCGGGTGCGAGGTGGAGTGTGCGGGTGTGAGGTGGGGTGCGCGGGTGTGAGGTGGGTGGGTGTGTGCGGGCGCGAGGTGGGGTGTGCGGGTGCGAGGTGGGGTGTGGGTGCGAGGTGGAGTGCGCGGGTGTGAGGTGGGTGTGTGCGGGCGCGAGGTGAGTGTGTGCGAGCGCGAGGTGGGGTGTGCGGGTGCGAGGTGGGGTGTGCGGGTGTGAGGTGGGTGTGTGCGCGAGGTGGGGTGTGCGGGTGTGAGGTGGGGGTGTGCGGGCGCGAGGTGGGGTGTGCGGGTGCGAGGTGGGGTGTGCGAGGTGGGGTGTGCGGGTGCGAGGTGGGCGTGTGTGGGTGCGAGGTGGAGTGTGCGGGTGTGAGGTGGGTGGGTGTGTGCGGGCGCGAGGTGGGGTGTGCGGGTGCGAGGTGGGGTGTGGGTGCGAGGTGGAGTGTGCGGGTGTTAGGTGGAGTGCGCGGGTGTGAGGTGGGTGTGTGTGTGCGGGCGCGAGGTGGGGTGTGCGGGCGCGAGGTGGGGTGTGCGGGAGCAAGGTGGGGTGTGCGGGCGCGAGGTGGGTGTGTGCGGGCGCGACGTGGGGTGTGCGGGTGCGAGGTGGGGTGTGCGGGCGCGAGGTGAGGGTGTTCGGGCTCGAGGTGGGTGTGTGCGGGCGCGAGGTGGGTGTGTGCGGGCACGAGGTGGGGTGTGCGGGCGTGAGGTGGGGTGTGCGGGTGTGAGGTGGATGTGTGCGGGCGTGAGGTTGGGTGTGCGGGTGCGAGGTGGGGTGTGCGGGTGCGAGTTGGGGGTGTGCGGGCGCGAGGTGGGGTGTGCGGGTGCGAGGTGGGGTGTGGGTGCGAGGTGGAGTGTGCGGGTTTGAGGTGGGTGGGTGGGTGCGGGCGCGTGGTGGGGTGTGCGGGCGCGAGGTGGGGTGTGCGGGAGCAAGGTGGGGTGTGCGGGCGCGAGGTGGGTGTGTGCGGGCGCGACGTGGGGTGTGCGGGTGCGAGGTGGGGTGTGCGGGCGCGAGGTGGGGGTGTGCGGGCTCGAGGTGGGTGTGTGCGGGCGCGAGGTGGGTGTGTGTGGGCACGAGGTGGGGTGTGCGGGTGTGAGGTGGGGTGTGCGGGTGTGAGGTGGATGTGTGCGGGCATGAGGTTGGGTGTGCGGGTGCGAGGTGGGGTGTGTGGGTGCGATGTGGGGGTGTGCGGGCGCGAGGTGGGGGTGTTCGGGCGTAAGGTGGGTTGTGCGGTTGCGAGGTGGGGAGTGCGGGTGTGAGGTGGGGTGTGCGGGTGTGAGGTGGATGTGTGCGGGCATGAGGTTGGGTGTGCGGGTGCGAGGTGGGGTGTGCGGGTGCGATGTGGGGGTGTGCGGGCGCGAGGTGGGGTGTGCGGGCGCGAGATGGGGGTGTTCGGGCGCGAGGTGGGGTGTGCGGGTGTGAGGTGGGGGTGTGCGGGCGTGAGGTGGGTGTGTGCGGGCACGAGGTGGGGTGTGCGGGTGTGAGGTGGGGTGTGCGGGTGTTAGGTGGATGTGTGCGGGCGTGAGGTTGGGTGTGCGGGTGCGAGGTGGGGTGTGCGGGTGCGAGGTGGGGGTGTGCGGGCGCGAGGTGGGGTGTGCAGGTGCGAGGTGGGGTGTGCGGGTGCGAGGTGGGCGTGTGTGGGTGCGAGGTGGGTGTGTGTGTGTGGGTGCGAGGTGGGGTGCGCGGGTGTGAGGTGGGTGGGTGTGTGCCGGCGCGAGGTGCGGTGTGCAGGCGCGAGGTGGGGTGTGCGGGAGCAAGGTGGGGTGTGCGGGCGTGAGGTGGGTGTGTGCGGGCACGAGGTGGGTGTGCAGGTGCGAGGTGGGGTGTGCGGGCGTGAGGTGGGTGTGTGCGGGCGCGAGGTGGGGTGTGCGGGAGCAAGGTGGGGTGTGCGGGCGTGAGGTGGGTGTGTGCGGGCGCGAGGTGGGTGTGCAGGTGTGAGGTGGGGGTGTGCGGGCGCGAGGTGGGGTGTGCAGGTGCGAGGTGGGGTGTGCGGGTGCGAGGTGGGCGTGTGCGGGTGCGAGGTGGGGTGTGTGGGTGCGGGTGTGAGGTGGGGTGCGCGGGTGTGAGGTGGGTGGGTGTGTGCCGGCGCGAGGTGCGGTGTGCGGGCGCGAGGTGGGGTGTGCGGGAGCAAGGTGGGGTGTGCGGGCGTGAGGTGGGTGTGTGCGGGCGCGAGGTGGGTGTGTGCGGGTGCGAGGTGGGGTGTGCGGGCGCGAGGTGGGTGTGTGTGGGCGCAAGGTGGGGGTGTGCGGGCGTGAGGTGGGGTGTGCGGGTGTGAGGTGGGGTGTGCGGGTGTGAGGTGGGTGTGTGCGAGCGCGAGGTGGGGTGTGCGGGTGTGAGGTGGGGTGTGCGGGTGTGAGGTGGGGGTGTGCGGGCGCGAGGTGGGGTGTGCTGGCGCAAGCTAGGGGGGTGCGGGCGCGAGGTGGGGTGTGCGGGTGCGAGGTGGGGTGTGCGGGTGTGAGGTGGGTGTGTGCGCGAGGTGGGGTGTGCGGGTGTGAGGTGGGGGTGTGCGGGCGCGAGGTGGGGTGTGCGGGTGCGAGGTGGGGGTGTGCGCGAGGTGGGGTGTGCGGACGTGAGGTGGGGGTGTGCGGGCGCGAGGTGGGGTTTGCGAGGTGGGGTGTGCGGGTGCGAGGTGGGCGTGTGTGGGTGCGAGGTGGAGTGTGCGGGTGTGAGGTGGGGTGCGCGGGTGTGAGGTGGGTGGGTGTGTGCGGGCGCGAGGTGGGGTGTGCGGGTGCGAGGTGGGGTGTGGGGGTGTGAGGTGGGGTGCGCGGGTGTGAGGTGGGTGGGTGTGTGCGGGCGCGAGGTGGGGTGTGCGGCAGCAAGGTGGGTTGTGCGGGAGTGAGGTGGGTGTGTGCGGGCGCGAGGTGGGTGTGTGCGGGTGCGAGGTGGGGTGTGGGGGTGTGAGGTGGGGTGCGCGGGTGTGAGGTGGGTGGGTGTGTGCGGGCGCGAGGTGGGGTGTGCGGGAGCAAGGTGGGGTGTGCGGGAGTGAGGTGGGTGTGTGCGGGCGCGAGGTGGGTGTGTGCGGGCGCGACGTGGGGTGTGCGGGTGCGAGGTGGGGGTGTGCAGGCTCGAGGTGGGTGTGTGCGGGCGCGAGGTGGGGGTGTGCAGGCTCGAGGTGGGTGTGTGCGGGCGCGAGGTGGGTGTGTGCGGGCACGAGGTGGGGTGTGCGGGTGTGAGGTGGATGTGTGCGGGCGTGAGGTTGGGTGTGCGGGTGCGAGGTGGGGTGTGCGGGTGCGAGGTAGGGGTGTGCGGGCGCGAGGTGGGGTGTGCGGGTGCGAGGTGGGGTGTGCGGGTGCGAGTTGGAGTGTGCGGGTGTGAGGTGGGGTGCGCGGGTGTGAGGTGGGTGGGTGTGTGCCGGCGCGAGGTGCGGTGTGCGGGCGCGAGGTGGGGTGTGCGGGAGCAAGGTGGGGTGTGCGGGCGCGAGGTGGGTGTGTGCGGGCGCGAGGTGGGTGTGTGCGGGCGCGAGGTGGGGTGTGCGGGTGCGAGGTGGGGTGTGCAGGCGCGAGGTGGGGTGTGCGGGAGCAAGGTGGGTTGTGCGGGAGTGAGGTGGGTGTGTGCGGGCGCGAGGTGGGTGTGTGCGGGTGCGAGGTGGGGTGTGGGGGTGTGAGGTGGGGTGCGCGGGTGTGAGGTGGGTGGGTGTGTGCGGGCGCGAGGTGGGGTGTGCGGGAGCAAGGTGGGGTGTGCGGGAGTGAGGTGGGTGTGTGCGGGCGCGAGGTGGGTGTGTGCGGGCGCGACGTGGGGTGTGCGGGTGCGAGGTGGGGGTGTGCAGGCTCGAGGTGGGTGTGTGCGGGCGCGAGGTGGGGGTGTGCAGGCTCGAGGTGGGTGTGTGCGGGCGCGAGGTGGGTGTGTGCGGGCACGAGGTGGGGTGTGCGGGTGTGAGGTGGATGTGTGCGGGCGTGAGGTTGGGTGTGCGGGTGCGAGGTGGGGTGTGCGGGTGCGAGGTAGGGGTGTGCGGGCGCGAGGTGGGGTGTGCGGGTGCGAGGTGGGGTGTGCGGGTGCGAGTTGGAGTGTGCGGGTGTGAGGTGGGGTGCGCGGGTGTGAGGTGGGTGGGTGTGTGCCGGCGCGAGGTGCGGTGTGCGGGCGCGAGGTGGGGTGTGCGGGAGCAAGGTGGGGTGTGCGGGCGCGAGGTGGGTGTGTGCGGGCGCGAGGTGGGTGTGTGCGGGCGCGAGGTGGGGTGTGCGGGTGCGAGGTGGGGTGTGCAGGCGCGAGGTGGGGGTGTGCGGGCGCGAGGTGGGGGTGTGCGGGCGCGAGGTGGGTGTGTGCGGGCGCGAGGTGGGGTGTGCGGGTGTGAGGTGGGGTGTGCGGGTGTGAGGTGGGTGTGTGCGGGCGCGAGGTTGGGTGTGCGGGTGCGAGGTGGGGTGTGCGGGTGCGATGTGGGGGTGTGCGGGCGCGAGGTGGGGTGTGCGGGCGCGAGATGGGGGTGTTCGGGCGTAAGGTGGGTTGTGCGGTTGCGAGGTGGGGTATGCGGGTGTGAGGTGGGTGTGTGCGGGCGCGAGGTGGGGTGTGCGGGTGTGAGGTGGGGGTGTGCGGGCGTGAGGTGGGGGTGTGCGGGTGCGAGGTGGGGTGTGCGGGTGCGAGGTCGGCGTGTGTGGGTGCGAAGTGGGGTGTGCGGGTGTGAGGTGGGGTGTGAGGTGGGTGGGTGTGTGCGGGCACGAGGTGGGGTGTACGGGTGCGAGGTGGGGTGTGCGGATGTGAGGTGGGTGGGTGTGGGCGCGAGGTGGGGTGTGCGGGTGCGAGGTGGGTGTGTGCGGGTGCGAGGTTGGGTGTGCGGGTGCGAGGTGGGTGTGTGCGGGCGCAAGGTGGGGGTGTGCGGGCGCGAAGTGGGGTGTGCGGGTGCGAGGTGGGGTGTGCGGGTGCGAGGTCGGCGTGTGGGTGCGAAGTAGGGTGTGCAGGTGTGAGGTGGGGTGTGAGGTGGTGGGTGTGTGCGGGCACGAGGTGGGTTGTACGGGTGCGAGGTGGGGTGTGCGGATGTGAGGTGGGTGTGTGCGGGCGCGAGGTGGGGTGTGCGGGTGCGAGGTGGGGTGTGCGAGGTGGGGTGTGCGGGTGCGAGGTGGGCGTGTGTGGGTGCGAGGTGGAGTGTGCGGGTGTGAGGTGGGGTGCGCGGGTGTGAGGTGGGTGGGTGTGTGCAGGCGCGAGGTGGGGTGTGCGGGTGCGAGGTGGGGTGTGGGTGCGAGGTGGAGTGTGCGGGTGTGAGGTTGGGTGCGCGGGTGTGAGGTGGGTGGGTGTGTGCAGGCGCGAGGTGGGGTGTGCGGGTGCGAGGTGGGGTGTGTGGGTGCGAGGTGGAGTGTGCGGGTGTGAGGTGGGGTGCGCGGGTGTGAGGTGGGTGGGTGTGTGCGGGCGCGAGGTGGGGTGTGCGGGCGCGAGGTGGGGTGTGCGGGAGCAAGGTGGGGTATGCAGGCGTGAGGTGGGTGTGTGCGGGCGCGAGGTGGGTGTGTGCGGGCGTGACGTGGGGTGTGCGGGTGCGAGGTGGGGTGTGCGGGCGCGAGGTGGGGGTGTGCGGGCTCGAGGTGGGTGTGTGCGGGCACGAGGTGGGTGTGTGCGGGCACGAGGTGGGGTGTGCGGGTGTGAGGTGGGGTGTGCGGGTGTGAGGTGGATGTGTGCGGGCGTGAGGTTGGGTGTGCGGGTGCGAGGTGGGGTGTGCGGGTGCGAGGTGGGGGTGTGCGGGCGCGAGGTGGGGTGTGCGGGTGCGAGGTGGGGTGTGCGGGTGCGAGGTGGGCGTGTGTGTGTGGGTGCGAGGTGGGGTGTGTGGGTGCGAGGTGGGGTGTGTGGGTGCGAGGTGGAGTGTGCGGGTGTGAGGTGGGGTGCGCGGGTGTGAGGTGGGTGGGTGTGTGCCGGCGCGAGGTGCGGTGTGCGGGCGCGAGGTGGGGTGTGCTGGAGCAAGGTGGGGTGTGCGGGCGTGAGGTGGGTGTGTGCGGGCGCGAGGTGGGTGTGTGCGGGCGCGAGGTGGGGTGTGCGGGCGCGAGGTGGGTGGGTGTGGGCGCGAGGTGGGGGTGTGCGGGCGCGAGGTGGGGTGTGCGGGTGTGAGGTGGGGTGTGCGGGTGTGAGGTGGGTGTGTGTGGGCGCGAGGTGGGGTGTGCGGGTGTGAGGTGGGGTGTGCGGGTGTGAGGTGGGGGTGTGCGGGCGCGAGGTGGGGTGTGCTGGCGCGAGCTGGGGCGGTGCGGGCGCGAGGTGGGGTGTGCGGGTGCGAGGTGGGGTGTGCGGGTGTGAGGTGGGTGTGTGCGCGAGGTGGGGTGTGCGGGTGCGAGGTGGGGGTGTGCGCGAGGTGGGGTGTGCGGATGTGAGTTGGGGGTGTGCGGGCGCGAGGTGGGGTGTGCGAGGTGGGGTGTGCGGGTGCGAGGTGGGCGTGTGTGGGTGTGATGTGGAGTGTGCGGGTGTGAGGTGGGGTGCGCGGGTGTGAGGTGGGTGGGTGTGTGCGGGCGCGAGGTGGGGTGTGCGGGCGCGAGGTGGGGTGTGCGGGAGCAAGGTGGGGTGTGCGGGCGTGAGGTGGGTGTGTGTGGGCGCGAGGTGGGTGTGTGCGGGCGCGACGTGGGGTGTGCGGGCGCAAGGTGGGGGTGTGCGGGCTCGAGGTGGGTGTGTGCGGGCGCGAGGTGGGTGTGTGCGGGCACGAGGTGGGGTGTGCGGGTGTGAGGTGGGGTGTGCGGGTGTGAGGTGGATGTGTGCGGGCGTGAGGTTGGGTGTGCGGGTGCGAGGTGGGGTGTGCGGGTGCGAGGTGGGGGTGTGCGGGCGCGAGGTGGGGTGTGCGGGTGCGAGGTGGGGTGTGGGTGCGAGGTGGAGTGTGCGGGTGTGAGGTGGGGTGCGCGGGTGTGAGGTGGGTGGGTGTGTGCGGGCGCGAGGTGGGGTGTGCGGGCGCGAGGTGGGGTGTGCGGGCGTGAGGTGAGTGTGTGCGGGCGCGACGTGGGGTGTGCGGGTGCGAGGTGGGGTGTGCGGGCGCGAGGTGGGGGTGTGCGGGCTCGAGGTGGGTGTGTGCGGGCGCGAGGTGGGTGTGTGCGGGCACGAGGTGGGGTGTGCGGGTGTGAGGTGGGGTGTGCGGGTGTGAGGTGGATGTGTGCGGGCATGAGGTTGGGTGTGCGGGTGCGAGGTGGGGTGTGCGGGTGCGAGTTGGGGGTGTGCGGGCGCGAGGTGGGGTGTGCGGGCGCGAGATGGGGGTGTTCGGGCGTAAGGTGGGTTGTGCGGTTGCGAGGTGGGGTGTGCGGGTGTGATGTGGGTGTGTGCGGGTGCGAGGTTGGGTGTGCGGGTGCGAGGTGGGTGTGTGCGGGCGCAAGGTGGGGGTGTGCGGGCGCGAAGTGGGGTGTGCGGGTGCGAGGTGGGGTGTGCGGGTGCGAGGTCGGCGTGTGGGTGCGAAGTAGGGTGTGCAGGTGTGAGGTGGGGTGTGAGGTGGTGGGTGTGTGCGGGCACGAGGTGGGTTGTACGGGTGCGAGGTGGGGTGTGCGGATGTGAGGTGGGTGTGTGCGGGCGCGAGGTGGGGTGTGCGGGTGCGAGGTGGGGTGTGCGAGGTGGGGTGTGCGGGTGCGAGGTGGGCGTGTGTGGGTGCGAGGTGGAGTGTGCGGGTGTGAGGTGGGGTGCGCGGGTGTGAGGTGGGTGGGTGTGTGCGGGCGCGAGGTGGGGTGTGCGGGTGCGAGGTGGGGTGTGGGTGCGAGGTGGAGTGTGCGGGTGTGAGGTGGGGTGCGCGGGTGTGAGGTGGGTGGGTGTGTGCAGGCGCGAGGTGGGGTGTGCAGGTGCGAGGTGGGGTGTGTGGGTGCGAGGTGGAGTGTGCGGGTGTGAGGTGGGGTGCGCGGGTGTGAGGTGGGTGGGTGTGTGCGGGCGCGAGGTGGGGTGTGCGGGCGCGAGGTGGGGTGTGCGGGAGCAAGGTGGGGTATGCAGGCGTGAGGTGGGTGTGTGCGGGCGCGAGGTGGGTGTGTGCGGGCGTGACGTGGGGTGTGCGGGTGCGAGGTGGGGTGTGCGGGCGTGAGGTGGGGGTGTGCGGGCTCGAGGTGGGTGTGTGCGGGCACGAGGTGGGTGTGTGCGGGCACGAGGTGGGGTGTGCGGGTGTGAGGTGGGGTGTGCGGGTGCGAGGTGGGGGTGTGCGGGTGCGAGGTGGGGGTGTGCGGGCGCGAGGTGGGGTGTGCGGGCGCGAGGTGGGGTGTGCGGGTGCGAGGTGGGCGTGTGTGGGTGCGAGGTGGGTGGGTGTGTGCGGGTGCGAGGTGGGGTGTGTGGGTGCGAGGTGGGGTGTGTGGGTGCGAGGTGGAGTGTGCGGGTGTGAGGTGGGTTGCGCGGGTGTGAGGTGGGTGGGTGTGTGCCGGCGCGAGGTGCGGTGTGCTGGAGCAAGGTGGGGTGTGCGGGCGTGAGGTGGGTGTGTGCGGGCGCGAGGTGGGTGTGTGCGGGCGCGAGGTGGGGTGTGCGGGCGCGAGGTGGGTGGGTGTGGGCGCGAGGTGGGGGTGTGCGGGCGCGAGGTGGGGTGTGCGGGTGTGAGGTGGGGTGTGCGGGTGTGAGGTGGGTGTGTGTGGGCGCGAGGTGGGGTGTGCGGATGTGAGGTGGGGTGTGCGGGTGTGAGGTGGGGGTGTGCGGGCGCGAGGTGGGGTGTGCTGGCGCGAGCTGGGGCGGTGCGGGCGCGAGGTGGGGTGTGCGGGTGCGAGGTGGGTGTGTGCGCGAGGTGGGGTGTGCGGGTGTGAGGTGGGTGTGTGCGCGAGGTGGGGTGTGCGGCTGCGAGGTGGGGGTGTGCGCGAGGTGGGGTGTGCGGATGTGAGTTGGGGGTGTGCGGGCGCGAGGTGGGGTGTGCGAGGTGGGGTGTGCGGGTGCGAGGTGGGCGTGTGTGGGTGTGATGTGGAGTGTGCGGGTGTGAGGTGGGGTGCGCGGGTGTGAGGTGGGTGGGTGTGTGCGGGCGCGAGGTGGGGTGTGCGGGCGCGAGGTGGGGTGTGCGGGAGCAAGGTGGGGTGTGCGGGCGTGAGGTGGGTGTGTGTGGGCGCGAGGTGGGTGTGTGCGGGCGCGACGTGGGGTGTGCGGGCGCAAGGTGGGGGTGTGCGGGCTCGAGGTGGGTGTGTGCGGGCGCGAGGTGGGTGTGTGCGGGCACGAGGTGGGGTGTGCGGGTGTGAGGTGGGGTGTGCGGGTGTGAGGTGGATGTGTGCGGGCGTGAGGTTGGGTGTGCGGGTGCGAGGTGGGGTGTGCGGGTGCGAGGTGGGGGTGTGCGGGCGCGAGGTGGGGTGTGCGGGTGCGAGGTGGGGTGTGGGTGCGAGGTGGAGTGTGCGGTGTGAGGTGGGGTGCGCGGGTGTGAGGTGGGTGGGTGTGTGCGGGCGCGAGGTGGGGTGTGCGGGCGCGAGGTGGGGTGTGCGGGCGTGAGGTGAGTGTGTGCGGGCGCGAGGTGGGTGTGTGCGGGCGCGACGTGGGGTGTGCGGGTGCGAGGTGGGGTGTGCGGGCGCGAGGTGGGGGTGTGCGGGCTCGAGGTGGGGGTGTGCGGGCTCGAGGTGGGGGTGTGCGGGCTCGAGGTGGGTGTGTGCGGGCACGAGGTGGGGTGTGCGGGTGTGAGGTGGGGTGTGCGGGTGTGAGGTGGATGTGTGCGGGCGTGAGGTTGGGTGTGCGGGTGCGAGGTGGGGTGTGCGGGTGCGAGTTGGGGGTGTGCGGGCGCGAGGTGGGGTGTGCGGGCGCGAGATGGGGGTGTTCGGGCGTAAGGTGGGTTGTGCGGTTGCGAGGTGGGGTGTGCGGGTGTGAGGTGGGTGTGTGCGGGCGCGAGGTGGGGTGTGCGGGTGTGAGGTGGGGGTGTGCGGGCGTGAGGTGGGGGTGTGCGGGCGTGAGGTGGGGGTGTGCGGGTGCGAGGTCGGCGTGTGTGGGTGCGAAGTGGGGTGTGCGGGTATGAGGTGGGTGGGTGTGTGCGGGCACGAGGTGGGGTGTACGGGTGCGAGGTGGGGTGTACGGGTGCGAGGTGGGGTGTACGGGTGCGAGGTGGGGTGTGCGGATGTGAGGTGGGTGGGTGCGGGCGCGAGGTGGGGTGTGCGGGTGCGAGGTGGGTGTGTGCGGGTGCGAGGTTGGGTGTGCGGGTGCGAGATGGGTGTGTGCGGGCGCAAGGTGGGGGTGTGCGGGTGCGAGGTGGGGTGTGCGGGTGTTAGGTGGGTGTGCGCGGGCGCAAGGTGGGGGGTGCGGGTGTGAGGTGGGTGTGCGCGGGCGCGAGGTGGGGTGTGGGTGCGGGGTGGAGTGTGCGGGTGTGAGGTGGGGTGCGCGGGTGTGAGGTGGGTGGGTGTGTGCCGGCGCGAGGTGGGGTGTGCGGGCGTGAGGTGGGTGTGTGCGGGCGAGAGGTGGGTATATGCGGGCGCGAGGTGGGTGTGTGCGGGCGTGACGTGTGGTGTGCGGGTGCGAGGTGGCGTGTGCGGGCGCGAGGTGGGGGTGTGCGGGCGCAAAGTGGGGGTGTGCGGGCGCGAGGTGGGTGTGTGCGGGCGCGAGGTGGGGTGTGCGGGTGTGAGGTGGGGTGTGCGGGTGTGAGGTGGGGTGTGCGGGTGTGAGGTGGGTGTGTGCGGGCGCGAGGTTGGGTGTGCGGGTGCGAGGTGGGGTGTGCGGGTGCGAGGTGGGGGTGTGCGGGCGCGAGGTGGGGTGTGCGGGTGCGAGGTGGGGGTGTGCGGGCGTGAGGTGGGTTGTGCGGGTGCGAGGTGGGGTGTGCGGGTGTGAGGTGGGTGTGTGCGGGCGCGAGGTGGGGTGTGCGGGTGTGAGGTCGGGGTGTGTGGGCGCGAGGTGGGGGTGTGCGGGCGCGAGGTGGGGTGTGCGGGAGCGAGGTGGGGTGTGCGGGTGCGAGGTCGGCGTGTGGGTGTGAAGTGGGGTGTGCGGGTGTGAGGTGGGGTGTGAGGTGGTGGGTGTGTGCGGGCACGAGGTGGGGTGTACGGGTGCGAGGTGGGGTGTGCGGATGTGAGGTGGGTGTGTGCGGGCGCGAAGTGGGGTGTGCGGGTGTTAGGTGGGTGTGCACGGGCGCGAGGTGGGGGGTGCGGGTATGAGGTGGGTGTGCGCGGGCGCGAGGTGGGGTGTGCGGGTGCGAGGTGGGGTGTGCTGGTGCGAGGTGGGGTGTGCTGGTGCGAGGTGGGGTGTGTGGAAAGATCAATACAATATATACCTGCAAAAAAGAAAGACTTTAGGGCACAGATTCACTAAACAGTGCTGAGATTTTAGCACACCTCCTCGCTCCTCATTTTGAATGAGACTTATAGTTTGGCAAGCCGTAGCACCCTTTAGCGTACCTGGGCCCTAATGCTTCCAGGGACAGGGTAGCCTTTATCTCATGGGCGGGATGATTCCTCTTAGGACACAGTACTCTTAGTAATAACAATACCACACTATATTTATAACTGGGCTTTACTATAATGGCTTAGAAAATACACCACACTCAAATACACATCAGCAATAGTACAATACAGTAGTACAATACCCAACACCCCTGTGCGATTCCCCCATAGTACTGAGGGTGCCCTTGGCACCTAAACACCCGGTGTCCACAGAACAATCCCACACCCAAATATGAGGTAGCGCTACCCCACTTGTGGAGTGATGGTGCATGATGGTACCTTCCTGGTCAACGGTCCTGACCAGGGAACACTTGTGGAGCAGAGTTGGATCAGGTCCCATGCAGCGGGGCCTCCAACATAAATCCCCTCACGCCTTACAGGTGGTGGTCACGTGCGGTCTCATCTGAAGGCCACAGGACACCGCGTGGATGTCTGATGGCGCAGTAGGGCAGGTGGTGGATCTCTAAGAGGAAGAGTCCTTATCTAGGGCCTTCCCTACAATACTCCTCTAAATAGTGATTGGGGCCTAACTGGGGCCTTTGGGCAAGTTCTGGCCTAGTTAAGGAGCTTACTTTCTCCCTGGACTTGTCTGTTCTCCTTGCTGGCTCCCTCTGGACAGATTCATGGGCTCTCTGCCTTGGAGGATATTCTGTCCCTCCTTCCAGAGTCCCATTGGCTGGACTGCCCCATGTGGTGTTCCCCCACCCCCTGGAGGATCCTGGGACTTGTAGTCCCGCGGCTGTGTTTGAGGAGCCGCCTTAAAATGGCCACTGCACTCCTCACAGTGGAGCGGTTCCCCTCTCACTGGAGGTAAGGAGGGGGGACCTGACTACATCTACATACACACACACAAGCATATGTGTGCCAATTTTCGAAAGTGAGGTCAATGAGCAAAAAAAATACCAATTAAAAGGACCAATCTTCACTCTTTCACTTTACTATCACATCTATGTGTAGTAATTTCCTCTGCAGCAAGGGTTTGCAAGGGTCCAGTATTGACCGGAACGGTCCTATACTTGGATATTGTCCAGCAAAAAAATTGAGACAATACTGGACATGTATGTGAATTACCGGTATTACCTCTCTGGGCGTGTATATGTATACCGGTTTTACCTCTCTGGGCGTGTATGTATATACCGGTTTTACCTCTCTTGGGCGTGTATGCGTATACCGGTATTACCTCTCTGGGCGTGTATGCGTATACCGGTATTACCTCTCTGGGCGCGTATGTGTGTACCGGTTTTACCTCTCTGGGCGTGTATGCGTATACCGGTTTTACCTCTCTGGGCGTGTATGCGTATACCGGTATTACCTCTCTGAGCGTGTATGCGTATACCGGTATTAACTCTCTGGGTGCGTATGTGTGTACCTGTAGTACCTCTCTGGGCGTGTATGTGTATACCGGTATTACCTCTCTGGGCGCGTATGTGTGTAGCGGTAGTACCTCTCTGGGCGTGTATGTGTATACCGGTTTTACCTCTCTGGGCGTGTATGCGTATACCGGTATTACCTCTCTGGGCGCGTATGTATGTACCGGTAGTACCTCTCTGGGCGTGTATGTGTATACCGGTATTACCTCTCTGGGCGTGTATGTGTATACCGGTATTACCGCTCTTTGTGTGTGTGTGTATACCGGTATTACCTCTCTGGGCGTGTATGTGTATACCGGTATTACCTCTCTGGGCGTGTATCTGTATACTGGTATTACCTCTCTGGGCGTGTATGTGTATACCGGTATTACCTCTCTGGGCATGTATGTGTCCACCGGTATTACCTCTCTGGGCGTGTATGTGTATACCGGTATTACCTCTCTGTCCGTCTATGTGTATACCGGTATTACCTCTCTGGGCGTGTATGTGTATACCAGTATTACCTCTCTGGGCGTGTATGTGTATTCTGGTATTACCTCTCTGTGTGTGTGTGTATGTATTATACCGGTATTACCTCTCTGGGCATGTATGTGTATACCGGTATTACCTCTCTAGGCGTGTATGTGTATACTGGTATTACCTCTCTGGGCGTGTATGTGTATAACGGTATTACCTCTGTGGGCGTGTATGTGTATACCGGTATTAGCTCTCTGGGCGTGTATGTGTATACCGGTATTACCTCTCTGGGCATGTATGTGTATACCGGTATTAGCTCTCTGGGCGTGTATGTGTATACCGGTATTACCTCTCTGGGCATGTATGTGTATACCGGTATTACCTCTCTAGGCGTGTATGTGTATACTGGTATTACCTCTCTGGGCGTGTATGTGTATAACGGTATTACCTCTGTGGGCGTGTATGTGTATACCGGTATTAGCTCTCTGGGCGTGTATGTGTATACCGGTATTACCTCTCTGGGCATGTATGTGTATACCGGTATTACTTCTCTGGGCGTGCACAGTATGTGTATACCGGTATTACCTCTCTGGGCATGTACAGTATGTGTATACAGGTATTACCTCTCTGGGCGTGTATTTGTATACCGGTATTACCTCTCTGGGCGTGTATGTGTATACCGGTATTACCTCTCTGGGGGTGTATGTGTACCCCGGTATTACCTTTCTGGGCGTGTATGTGTATACCGGTATTATCTCTCCGGGCGTGTATGTGTATACCGGTATTACCTCTCTGGGCGTGTACAGTATGTGTATACCGTATTACCTCTCTGGGCGTGTAGGTGTATACCGGTATTACCTCTCTGGGCGTGTATGTGTATACCGATATTACCTCTCTGGGCGTGTATGTATACCGGTATTACCTCTCTGTGTGTGTGTGTGTGTGTGTGTGTATACCAGTATTACCTCTCTGGGCATGTATGTGTATACCGTTATTACCTCTCTGGGCGTATATGTGTATACCGGTATTACCTCTCTGGGCGTGTACAGTATGTGTATACCGGTATTACCTCTCTGGGCGTGTACAGTATGTGTATACCGTATTACCTCTCTGGGCGTGTATGTGTATACCGGTATTACCTCTCTGGGCGTGTATGTGTATACCGGTATTACCTCTCTGGGCGTGTATGTGTATACCGGTATTACCTCTCTGTCCGTCTATGTGTATACCAGTATTACCTCTCTGGGCGTGTATGTGTATAACGGTATTACCTCTGTGGGCGTGTATGTGTATACCGGTATTAGCTCTCTGGGCGTGTATGTGTATACCGGTATTACCTCTCTGGGCATGTATGTGTATACCGGTATTAGCTCTCTGGGCGTGTATGTGTATACCGGTATTACCTCTCTGGGCGTGTATGTGTATACCGGTATTACCTCTCTGGGCGTGCACAGTATGTGTATACCGGTATTACCTCTCTGGGCATGTACAGTATGTGTATACAGGTATTACCTCTCTGGGCGTGTATTTGTATACCGGTATTACCTCTCTGGGCGTGTATGTGTATACCGGTATTACCTCTCTGGGGGTGTATGTGTACCCCGGTATTACCTTTCTGGGCGTGTATGTGTATACCGGTATTATCTCTCCGGGCGTGTATGTGTATACCGGTATTACCTCTCTGGGCGTGTACAGTATGTGTATACCGTATTACCTCTCTGGGCGTGTAGGTGTATACCGGTATTACCTCTCTGGGCGTGTATGTGTATACCGATATTACCTCTCTGGGCGTGTATGTATACCGGTATTACCTCTCTGTGTGTGTGTGTGTGTGTGTATACCAGTATTACCTCTCTGGGCATGTATGTGTATACCGTTATTACCTCTCTGGGCGTATATGTGTATACCGGTATTACCTCTCTGGGCGTGTACAGTATGTGTATACCGGTATTACCTCTCTGGGCGTGTACAGTATGTGTATACCGTATTACCTCTCTGGGCGTGTATGTGTATACCGGTATTACCTCTCTGGGCGTGTATGTGTATACCGGTATTACCTCTCTGGGCGTGTATGTGTATACCGGTATTAACTCTCTGTCCGTCTATGTGTATACCAGTATTACCTCTCTGGGCGTGTATGTGTATACCGGTATTACCTCTGTGGACGTGTATGTGTATTCTGGTATTACCTCTCTGTGTGTGTGTGTGTGTGTGTATTATACCGGTATTACCTCTCTGGACATGTATGTGTATACCGGTATTACCTCTCTAGGCGTGTATGTGTATACTGGTATTACCTCTCTGGGCGTGTATGTGTATAACGGTATTACCTCTCTGGGCGTGTATGTGTATACCGGTATTAGCTCTCTGGGCGTGTATGTGTATACCGGTATTACCTCTCTGGGCATGTATGTGTATACCGGTATTAGCTCTCTGGGCGTGTATGTGTATACCGGTATTACCTCTCTGGGTGTGTATGTGTATACCGGTATTACCTCTCTGGGCGTGCACAGTATGTGTATACCGGTATTACCTCTCTGGGCATGTACAGTATGTGTATACAGGTATTACCTCTCTGGGCGTGTATGTGTATACCGGTATTAGCTCTCTGGGCGTGTATGTGTATACCGGTATTACCTCTCTGGGTGTGTATGTGTATACCGGTATTACCTCTCTGGGCGTGCACAGTATGTGTATACCGGTATTACCTCTCTGGGCATGTACAGTATGTGTATACAGGTATTACCTCTCTGGGCGTGTATGTGTATACCGGTATTACCTCTCTGGTCGTGTATGTGTATACCGGTATTACCTCTCTGGGGGTGTATGTGTACCCCGGTATTACCTTTCTGGGCGTGTATGTGTATACCGGTATTATCTCTCCGGGCGTGTATGTGTATACCGGTATTACCTCTCTGGGCGTGTACAGTATGTGTATACCGTATTACCTCTCTGGGTGTGTAGATGTATACCGGTATTACCTCTCTGGGCGTGTATGTGTATACCGATATTACCTCTCTGGGCGTGTATGTATACCGGTATTACCTCTCTGTGTGTGTGTGTGTATACCGGTATTACCTCTCTGGGCATGTATGTGTATACCGGTATTACCTCTCTGGGCGTATATGTGTATACCGGTATTACCTCTCTGGGCGTGTACAGTATGTGTATACCGGTATTACCTCTCTGGGCGTGTACAGTATGTGTATACCGTATTACCTCTCTGGGCGTGTATGTGTATACCGGTATTACCTCTCTGGGCGTGTATGTGTATACCGGTATTACCTCTCTGGGCGTGTATGTGTATACCGGTATTACCTCTCTGGGCGTGTACAGTATGTGTATACCGTATTATCTCTCTGGGCGTGTAGGTGTATACCGGTATTACCTCTCTGGGCGTGTATGTGTATACCGGTATTACCTCTCTGGGCGTGTATGTGTATACCGGTATTACCTCTCTGGGCGTGTACAGTATGTGTATACCGTATTATCTCTCTGGGCGTGTAGGTGTATACCGGTATTACCTCTCTGGGCGTGTATGTGTATACCGGTATTACCTCTCTGGGCGTGTACAGTATGTGTATACCGTATTATCTCTCTGGGCGTGTAGGTGTATACCGGTATTACCTCTCTGGGCGTGTATGTGTATACCGATATTACCTCTCTGGGCGTGTATGTATACCGGTATTACCTCTGTGTGTGTGTGTGTGTATACCGGTATTACCTCTCGGGGCATGTATGTGTATACCGGTATTACCTCTCTGGGCGTATATGTGTATACCTTTATTACCTCTCTGGGCGTGTACAGTATGTGTATACC
Organism: Ascaphus truei; assembly: GCF_040206685.1. Lineage (NCBI taxonomy): Eukaryota > Metazoa > Chordata > Amphibia > Anura > Ascaphidae > Ascaphus > Ascaphus truei. The sequence continues at coordinate 37,023,246 of NC_134501.1, read as the reverse complement.
GGTATTACCTCTCTGGGCGTGTACAGTATGTGTATACCGTATTACCTCTCTGGGCGTGTATGTGTATACCGGTATTACCACTCTGGGCATGTACAGTATGTGTATACCGGTATTACCTCTCTGGGCGTGTACAGTATGTGTATACCGGTATTACCTCTCTGGGCGTGTACAGTATGTGTATACCGTATTACCTCTCTGGGCGTGTGTGTGTATACCGGTATTACCACTCTGGGCGTGTACAGTATGTGTATACCGGTATTACACTGGCGGCACACTTTATTCTTAGCTGGCTTGTTCCGCAAGCCGGGAGGTGTCCCGGCTTGCTCGTTTATTTCCCTCGGCGTGCAGCGCGTCATCGATGCGCGGTCACGCTTCATCGGGAGCGTGCGCGCGTGCCCAGGGCTCCCCGAGGGAGCCCTGGTGTCCCGCGATGTGGGGGATTGCGGTGGGGGGCTCCGGGGGACCCGGCGGACCCGGAGAGGGGAGGGGGAAGCCCTGATCGGAGGACCGATCCTCCGAGGCTCCGGCGCGCGCCCGGGACACCTCGGCGCGCGCCTGGTTACTGTCGTGGCCGAGACCGGGCAAAGGTAAGAATAAACTCGGCCGCGACAGTACCTCTCTGGGCGTGTTTCTTTAAAATCACCATCAGTTTCTATTATACCAGAAGCACCTACGGACACAACACTGGCTTTTACTGCCCTGCAGGTGTTGATGTGGGTGGCCGTGAGTGTACAGTAGAAGTGTGGCCTGCTATTGTTCCTTAAGAGGACTTTGATCTTAAACACACACAGAGCGGCCTAGCAGGGAGCCCTATTGAATTCCCACACCGGGTGAAGAAGGGTAATAAGAAAAGACGCAGTTACAGATAGGCAATCTATAATATTTATTTCAACCACCGCTCCGAATCTCTGGAAACATTCACAGAGAAAAAGATGGCTCATTAAACTGCCCCGGCGTCTTTATAAAACCTCCAAACAGAAATCGATACGTTTGTAGGAGAGCAATGAAATATATTGAGCGGGACGTCCCTGGCACGTTTCATAATAATATTAGGTGAACATCGCTTTGGCTTCCAGTATTTAAAAGTTAACAAACGCGGGAGTGATTTGTTACAACGCCGGGTTGCGTGACAGGCCCACGCTGGGCCCGCGCGATATGCAGCATGCATCCATTCTCCTATAAATAGCACTCGGAGGGGGGGGATTATGGATCAATCGTTCACATTTTTGCGATCTGAGCTTTAGCTGCTGTTCTGATCAATACACAGCTCTATAAGAGCTCAGAAGAGAGCAGCGCTGTAATAACTCACAATAGGTTTATTACTGAACTAAGAGCATGTTACGCTTCTAATTTTTAATAGAGATTAATGGCAGCCACCACAATGCTGTCCTCTGAGAGGCCAAAAAATGATGGACCATGTTGACTAAGCAAGGCTATTCCAGCATTGGTAGGGGTCTAATATCGCGTTCTCTTCAAAGTTGTCTTCGGGGGCGCTTGGGAGGTGTCTTATGGACAAGCACTGCATAGTGAATATGGGCTATGTCCCTTAGTGAGTTTGCTTTTGTAAAATGACATGCTAAAATAGAAATTGTGCTGTATTCAATCCTACCGCCACTGCTGGGAGGCTGTGCCTGGCATCCGTTGCTCTTTCTGGGCAGAAGTACAATGTCACATTTCCTCCGTCTCTTCAATATTCCAACGTCAGTGCACGGCCTCTGGCTCTAGCACGGTGTAGGAGACTTGGTCGTGGCCGGTTTTTGCCATGACCAAATCTCCTACGACGTTTAGTCTCTACGCACCTCGCTCCTGGGGCATCTCGCCGCCAAGGAAAGTATCTAACCTAAACCCTTACTTTAAAAATCTGTCATCTTAATCCCTGATATTAACGCTACCCTTGGCCCTAAAAATCTTAACCCCGTACCCTAACCCTTTACCCTAATCCCTACCCTAAAAAACTTAACCCTTTATCCCAATCCCCACCCTAAAAAGATCAACCCCTTACTCTAAAAACATTACGCTAATCCTCACCCTAAAAGGATTAACCCTTTACCTTAATCCACACCCTAAAAGATCAACCCCTTACCCTAATCCACACCCTAAAAAGATCAACCCCTTACCCTAAACACATTACCCTAATCCCCACTTTTAAAATCTTAACCCCTTACCCTAACCCCTTACACCAACCCCTGCCCTAAAAATCTTAACCCTTTACCCTAATCCCTTACCCCTTTCCCTAAAACGCTTAACCCCTTACTCTCACCCTAACCCCAGCCCCTTACCCTAACCATTTAACCTAACCCCTTACCCTAAAATCCCTCTACTTAACCAGCTACCCTAACCACTAAATTAGGCTGGCGGAGGGTCTCTCTGCGGGTGAACGGCTGGCGGATGGTCTCTCTGCGGCTGGCGGAGGGTCTCTCTGCGGGTGAACGGCTGGCGGAGGGTCTCTCTGCGGCTGGCGGAGGGTCTCTCTGCGGGTGAATGGCTGGCGGAGGGTCTCTCTGCGGGTGAACCGCTGGCGGAGGGTCTCTCTGCGGGTGAACGGCTGGCGGAGGGTCTCTCTGAGGTTGAACCGCTGGCGGAGGGTCTCTCTGAGGTTGAACCGCTGGCGGAGGGTCTCTCTGCGGGTGAACGGCTGGCGGAGGGTCTCTCTGAGGTTGAACCGCTGGCGGAGGGTCTCTCTGCGGGTGAACGGCTGGCGGAGGGTCTCTCTGAGGTTGAACCGCTGGCGGAGGGTCTCTCTGAGGTTGAACCGCTGGCGGAGGGTCTCTCTGCGGGTGAACGGCTGGCGGAGGGTCTCTCTGAGGTTGAACCGCTGGCGGAGGGTCTCTCTGCGGGTGAACGGCTGGCGGAGGGTCTCTCTGAGGTTGAACCGCTGGCGGAGGGTCTCTCTGCGGGTGAACCGCTGGCGGAGGGTCTCTCTGAGGTTGAACCGCTGGCGGAGGGTCTCTCTGCGGGTGAACGGCTGGCGGAGGGTCTCTCTGAGGTTGAACCGCTGGCGGAGGGTCTCTCTGAGGTTGAACCGCTGGCGGAGGGTCTCTCTGCGGGTGAACGGCTGGCGGAGGGTCTCTCTGAGGTTGAACCGCTGGCGGAGGGTCTCTCTGCGGGTGAACGGCTGGCGCAGGGTCTCTCTGCGGGTGAACGGCTGGCGGAGGGTCTCTCTGCGAGTGAACGGCTGGCGGAGGGTCTCTCTGCCGGTGAACGGCTGGCGGAGGGTCTCTCTGAGGTTGAACCGCTGGCGGAGGGTCTCTCTGCGGGTGAACGGCTGGCGGAGGGTCTCTCTGAGGTTGAACCGCTGGCGGAGGGTCTCTCTGCGGGTGAACGGCTGGAGGAGGGTATCTCTGCGGTTGAACCGCTAGCGGATGGGTCTCACTGCGGGTGTACGGCTGGCGGAGGGTCTCTCTGCGGGTGAACGGCTGGCGGAGGGTCTCTCTGAGGTTGAACCGCTGGCGGAGGGTCTCTCTGCGGGTGAACGGCTGGCGGAGGGTCTCTCTGCGGTTGAACCGCTGGCGGAGGGTCTCTCTGCCGGTGAACGGCTGGCGGAGGGTCTCTCTGCGGGTGAACGGCTGGCGGAGGGTCTCTCTGAGGTTGAACCGCTGGCGGAGGGTCTCTCTGCGGGTGAACGGCTGGCGGAGGGTCTCTCTGAGGTTGAACCGCTGGCGGAGGGTCTCTCTGCGGGTGAACGGCTGGCGGAGGGTCTCTCTGAGGTTGAACCGCTGGCGGAGGGTCTCTCTGCGGTTGAACCGCTGGCGGAGGGTCTCTCTGCGGGTGAACGGCTGGCGGAGGGTCTCTCTGCGGGTGAACGGCTGGCGGAGGGTCTCTCTGAGGTTGAACCGCTGGCGGAGGGTCTCTCTGCGGGTGAACGGCTGGTGGAGGGTCTCTCTGCGGGTGAACGGCTGGTGGAGGGTCTCTCTGCGGGTGAACGGCTGGAGGAGGGTCTCTCTGCGGGTTAATGGCTGGCGGAGGGTCTCTCTGCGGGTGAACGGCTGGCGGAGGGTCTCTCTGCGGGTTAATGGCTGGAGGAGGGTCTCTCTGCGGGTTAATGGCTGGCGGAGGGTCTCTCTGCGGGTGAACGGCTGGCGGAGGGTCTCTCTGCGGGTTAATGGCTGGAGGAGGGTCTCTCTGCGGGTGAACAGCTGGCGCAGGGTCTCTCTGCGGGTGAACGGCTGGAGGAGGGTCTCTGCGGGTGAACAGCTGGCGCAGGGTCTCTCTGCGGGTGAACGGCTGGCGGAGGGTCTCTCTGCGGGTGAATGGCTGGCGGAGGGTCTCTCTGCGGGTGAACGGCTGGCAGAGGGTCTCTCTGCGGGTGAACCGCTGGCGGAGGGTCTCTCTGCGGGTGAATGGCTGGCGGAGGGTCTCTCTGCGGGTGAACGGCTGGCGGAGGGTCTCTCTGCGGGTGAATGGCTGGCGGAGGGTCTCTCTGCGGGTGAACGGCTGGCAGAGGGTCTCTCTGCGGGTGAACGGCTGGAGGAGGGTCTCTCTGCGGCTGGCGGAGGGTCTCTCTGCGGGTGAACGGCTGGCGGAGGGTCTCTCTGCGGGTGAACCGCTGGCGGAGGGTCTCTCTGCGGTTGAACCGCTGGCGGAGGGTCTCTCTGCGGGTGAACGGCTGGCGGAGGGTTGGTCGCAGCGTGACGGCCGTGGCCACATGTCTGATCCCGCTCCAGCTTTCCTATTTTTCTAAAAAAAGAAATGCCTCCTTCCTGCCCCGCATTGTTACCCCTGAGATATATTCGCAAGTTCCCTTAATATCCCCCTCTCCCTCCTTTGTTCCTTTATATTTTCTTACTGTAACTGAGTTCTGTATCAGACTAACATATTTCTGATACCCAGTGTCCTTATTCTAACAACGGCAGCACTGGAGGATTCTGGGTAAAGCACACGATTGGTGCTATATGGTATATACTTGTAACAGTGTTTCCCCCACCCGGTGGGAGATTTGGCCATTGCTAAATGTGTGGTGCATGATACCTGCTGGTAGCAGGAGGGCTGAGTCGTCCACCGATGGTAGTGGGGACACAGGATCAGGTTTCTGGGGTACATTACCCATATGGTTCTTTAGCAGTGCAGCGCCTCCATCTGCTGCAGGCTCCAAGATGAATGGAGGCGATCACCTATGGTAGAAATACTTCCCCTCCTCCCAGTAAGTTCACACCCAGGCAGGAGGTATATCCAAACAGGAACGGTCTTTATTGCTACCACCACAACACAGCAGTGGTCTGCTCAATCACAGCTTCTCAGGTCAGCTATCCACTGGATAATGGTCCCTAGACAACCACTACAGGTCAGGGCCCCTTCAGCTGTCCTAGCTTTTCCCGACTCCCCTATCAGAAGTCAGGGTATATGCTCACACTCACTCTCCCCCAAAGGGGGAGAGGCTAGGGAAGGCCCCAATCTCAGACTCCCAGTTGTGTGTCCTTGCCTCTCTCAGTGGAGGGAAGCACTTCTGAATTTGGGGAAGTACTGCCTTTAAGTACAGCCAGGAGGAGGGCACCAGGTCTATTCCATGATTGGACATACTCAGGCCTAATTTCACCGCCTCCCAGTGTCACTCAAATGCAGCTCCAAGGAGGGGGAAAACCCCATGTTGACTACTGGCAGCCTGATTCTACCAGGGCTCACTGCCAGGAGTAGGGCAGGTTAGTAGCCACAGGTGGCATAGCTACATACTAATATTGGCACACATTCTCCGTGATATTTTGTTTTATTGGGATTGCTATGACTGTGGAATTTTAACCACTCAGAAAGTTTCTGGTTGTTCTAAGGTTCTATGTTATGGTTTAACTTCTGGTTGTTCTAAGCTTCTAGAACTGGCGTGGTCAACTCCAGTCCTCAAGGGCCACCAACAGGTCAGGATTTCAGGATAGCCCTGCTTCAGCACAGGCTGCTCCATCAGTGGCTCAGTCATTGACTGAGCCACTGATTGGGCCACCTTTGCTGAGGCAGGGATATCCCTAATACTGGTCTGTTGGTGGCCCTTGAGGACTGGAGTTGGCTGCCCCTGTTCTAGATTATGAAATGTTTTACATCCATATCGCTTTATAATTGATATTTAATGGGAGGTTGTAGCCATCGGATTTTCAACGGCACAAGTTCAGAAGCAGCAACATAAGCACACCCTTCCCTCCTGTTCTGTTCCCTAAACTGGTCTGGGGCACATCGACGGTCTCGTAGAATTAATGGGCAAGTGTTGAAACCAGAAGAGAAATGTCAATCAGATGCCAAATTGCAGCTGGAAGCCTCCAGCCAATGTCTTTTTCTCCTTGGTGGAGAGTTGGGATGCAGCGTGGGATCACTTTGCAGAGGGGCCGTGTAATAAAGTGTACTCAAGTAGTTAGAATAGGGCACTTTGCATTTTCCCAGACACTGGGGGAGCCCGGTTTCAGATTTAATCTGCACGTGACAGACAGACAGCGCATTTTTATCATACTTACAGAGCAGGCGGATTCTTTTTCACGGACTGAATGGGATTCTTTAATGAAGTTACTTAATATTCCCAATTTTCCCTGGTGTGACCCCCTTCTCTGGTTTAACCCCTCCACTGAAAATTTTCACATCCCCCCCCCCCCCACCCCTCCAGTGAGGGAAATTTAAAAAAAAAATAGTGCTGTAGTATTAGATAATACTTACTGTATTTTTTTTTATTATTCAACTTAGTGCCATTTTTTATTAATTTTAAAGCAGCAGTCCAAGCTGCCGTTTTTTTTAAATTACATTTTTTTACCCTTTAATATGTGCATCAATCCAATCCACACAATGATCAGTAATTAGCTAAGTTGCCGATCGATCGGAGAAATTCGGCTCGGGGGTTCACTAAATGGCTGTCAGTGCAGCAGAAGAGGACCAAAGATGCAAAGTTCTGTGGGGAAGATCATGTGACCAGGCAGTCACTAGATACAATTGGTGCACTGCTAGAGAGAGGGCAGGGCTCAAAAAGGGGTGTGCCAGAGCCTGTTTCAGAAGAGGAAGGGGGTGTGACTTTGTAAATGGTTGCTAAAGAAACACAAGATGCTTATTAGATTAAAAATAACATTCAGAGTTGTTGTTTTTTTTAAATGCTACAAGTATGCTACAGAACAAAAAAAAAACAACACGTAGGATATTGCTTGGTCTGCAGCTTTAAAGCATCTTCTGATTTCTATAGCAGGTTTTAGCCCACCTCCCAAGCAGTGCAAGATCTTTGCAACACTCTTTGTGATAATTTATTGCCAGTCATCCCAGCAGTTTGAGCTGTAAACTGTAGCAATAGTCAATGTTACCTTAGTAATATCAAGATACATTAGAGTTGCTGAGTTACACTGACTGAAGGATTGATTGAAACTGAAATGCAGCCATTATGTTAGGCACACAATCAGGATTTTTGCAGATTTATAACACGAGCACCAAACTTTTGGCATATATGCACACAGATCCATATTTAGATCCACACAGATCCACACCTGTGTATATATACTGTTATATAGATTCACACACAGACACACACCAGTATATACTGTTATATACAGTAGATACACACAGGCACAGGGCCACCAACAGAAATCATGGTGCCCAGGACAAATGAAAGGAGCAGCCCCCCCTCCCCCCCCGAATCCATAGCGCACCTACCGTGAAAAAAATATTTTTTAGCATGCAACTTTTATTTAACTGTTTTCTTATAGTGATACAGAAAAAAACATTACAATGCAACCTGTTTATTTTTGGGTGAGTGACTGGGTGGGTGAGTGAGTGACTGGGTGGGTTAGTGAGTGACTGGGTGGGTGAGTGACTGGGTGAGTGAGTGACTGGGTGGGTGAGTGACTGGGTGGGTGAGTGACTGGGTGGGTGAGTGAGGAACTGGGTGGGTGAGTGAGTGACTGGGTGAGTGACTGGGTGGGTGGGTGAGTGACTGGGTGGGTGAGTGAGTGACTGGGTGGGTGAGTGAGTGACTGGGTGGGTGAGTGAGTGACTGGGTGGGTGAGTGATTGGGTGGGTGAGTGAGTGAGTACTGGGTGGGTGAGTGACTGGGTGAGTGACCCTTGAGTGACTGGGCGGGTGGGTGGGTGAGTGACACTTGAGTGACTTGAGTGACTGGGTGGGTGAGTGAGTTACTGGGTGGGTGAGTGACTGGGTGGATGAGTGAGTGACTGGGTGGGTGAGTGAGTGAGTGACTTGAGTGGGTGAGACTGGGTGGGTGAGTGACTGGGTGGGTGAGTGACTGGGTGGGTGAGTGACTGGGTGGGTGAGTGACTTTGAGTGACTGGGTGGGTGAGTGAGTGACTGGGTGAGTGACTGGGTGGGTGAGTGACTGGGCGAGTGAGTGACTGGGCGAGTGAGTGACTGAGGCGAGTGAGTGACTGGGTGAGTGAGTGACTGGGTGGGTGAGTGACTGGGTGAGTGAGTGACTGGGTGGGTGAGTGACAGTGACTTTGTGGTGGGTGACAGTGACTGGGTGGTGGGTGACAGTGACTGGGTGGTGGGTGACAGTGACTGGGTGGTGGGTGACAGTGACTTGGTGGGAGTGACAGTGACTGGGTGGTGGGTGACAGTGTCTGGGTGGTGGGTGACAGTGACTGGGTGTTGGGTGACAGTGACTGGGTGGTGGGTGACAGTGACAGAGACTGGGTGGTGGGTGACAGTGACTGGGTGGTGGGTGACAATGACTGGGTGGTGGGTGACAGTGACTGGGTGGTATGTGACAGGGGGTGATGAGTAACAGTGACTGGGTGTTGGGTGACAGTGACTGGGTTAAGTGACTGGGTGGAGTGGGTTGAGTGTGTGACTTACCTTGACCGGGTGGGTGCCACTTCCTGCTTCCTTGCCGCTTCCGACCCTGCTCCCATGTCCCCTTGGCAGCTGCCCCATTATGGGGGGGGGGAGGGCTCGGGAGTTGGGCTCGGGAAAGCACAGGAGGGGGGCGCATGGAAGGTGAGCTTGGGGGCGCACGGGAGGTGGGCAGCTGGGGGGGGGACAAAAGGTGGGCTGCTGCGAGGGGGGGGAGATGCCGGGCGGCTGCAGCATCCTCCGCGGCTGCTGCTGGGTTGGCACGTGAGAAGTGAGCTCTGGGGGCGGGGCGCGAGGCTGGCAGGCGGCTGCATGGGGCAGGAGGTGCATGCGGGGATGCAGGGTTGGCGCTCCCCCACCCTCCGTCCCACATTGGGAGCGGGGGGGGGGGATCGTGGAAGCGAGGGGGGGGGAGTGGGCCGGGCCGGGCCAGGCCAGGCCCACAGGCAGCAGGCAGGACACCCTGCGGGAACTCAGCTCTGTGCATGCGCAATCGCCGCCATTTGTCCCCCCTGTTGGCGGCCCTGCACAGGCACACACCTGTATATATACTGTTATATAGATACACACAAATCCACACCTGTATATATACTGTGATATAGCTACACACAGATCCACACCTGTATATATACTGTTCTATACATACATACAGACCCACACCTGTATATATACTGTTATATAGATACACAGAGACCCACACCTGTATATATATATATATATACTGTTATATAGATACTCACAGACATACACCTGTTTGCTATACTGCTTAAGGAAGACACTGACACTGTTAGATTGTTCTGCAAATGTTTTTTTGTAACATGCCCCTCTGTAGCCAACACAACTGTTCTTGAATATCTCCCCCATAGAGTCGTCCCAAATTCTTCCACTGAGACCGGCCCAGAATGGAAATGAATAGTTTCCCACAAGCTGCTGACCTTCTGCTTTTTCATAAAGATCGTTATGTAGCAACTGTTATAAATGCCAGGTAACCTTAGTCAGATCAACCTGTTCCAATACAGAGCCGCAGGTAAGAGCAGTCAGGCAATATTTATGTCCCTGGATATATTGTTACCTTGCTGGAAACCAAATCTTCTCCTCTTGCAAAGAGTGGTCCCTCGAAACCCCCTTGGGTATGGCAGTTGTTATACAACTATCAAGCTATCAAAATGAATTCACACTGATCTTTTAGTAGCGATCCTGCCCAATAGTGCCAGTGTGATGTAAGAATAGCTTCTTGTAGATTGTAAGCTTCTCGGAGCAGTAGTCTTCTTATCTATGAATTCATTATGTTTTTAGTTGTATGTATTTCATGTTTTCTTCCAATCCTCTCTCCCCACATTGTACTATGCTGCCAAATATGTTGGTGCTATATAAATAATAATAATACTTATGTCTTTATAAATAACCTCAATAAGCAACACAGATTAAAGGTGGGCTGTGACTTCCACATCTCATTGTGCTATTATTGTTCTTACAAAAGGTTTAGTGGATTAAAAAAATTAAAGCAAATGGAAGTTATGGGCATTTCAAAAAGTAAAGAAAAAGTAGAATAGAAAGTCACTAAATTGCCACTGTGGGGATGTCCTGAATTTGCCTCAATCCAGTTCCCTCCTCAAATCCCAATAAACCCACCACAACAACATCTTTAGAGGATAAACCAGTCACAGCTTTTATAACAGTCAATATACAATGTTGATTAACCCAAGAACCCAGCCATTTTGCTCTGCCACTATTACAAGAGCCCAAGGAATTCCCTTGACCTGTGCCCACATTGCCATTAGCCGGCCAGGCCCCATGGCACATAGCCACACAATAAGCTGGAAGGTCACTGTCCTACCGGCTGCCCAGCCGGGCATGACACTGCTTTTCCCAATGACTTGCATCACAAGGTTCAAGACACCACAACTCCAGGAGCCAGACGGACCGAGTGCCCCACCCCAAGTGACCTGTCACCAGCAAGGTCATTTAACCACCTAAAACTAGCCTTGCGAGCTGCCACCAAACACAATGCATATTCATAGTGCCCTGCCATGCCATGTTCGAGATCTCTGAAAGGTGAACCCAACCATCCCTCTAGGATCTCATACCTAATGGAAATACCACCTACACCCACCACACATCCCTTTGTCATTGCCTGTTACCACCATAAAACAACAAGGACATCCAAGACCTCATTACCAACGTATCTTAAAATGCAATACCCATTCTGACAACTTCCTCTTCACTTTACTCCAGCCATTGCCCATTCCAAGCAGCTACAAAACACCCTATCCATCGGGCGGGTCAGGTTAAGATGACCCAACAGTGACTGAAACTGCCTCAATGCGGCCTTCCTATCTGACTTCACCAGTTCCTTCTAGCCGGGAAACAGTTTCTGAACATCTACATGCTTCCTGCAACATATTCGTTCTCTCACTGCAGTGGCAATATGAAGACCCAATGGGCTAGTAACAACAGTAACCATCCCCAAATCTAGCGTGCCCTATTTTAGCCTCACTATGTGCCTTTGCAACTCCGAATCTTTCCGCAACTACTCTGAACCAGTGCTCACAACGCCAACCCATGAGCCAGATCTGGTTCTCTGAACTAAATGCTAAACCCCACAGGGGCCACTACCCTTTCCCTCAATGTGATCTCCCTCCCCCTCTACCCCACTGGGGTAATGACACCCACTGCTGCCTGATCCCTGAAACCCTCACGTGGGCCAACCAGTACATGTGTAACACATAGTGTCCCACCCCGGGAATTTATACTCTGCACCGCAAGCCCCCGTCTACAGCTGTCATACCTGCCTTGTATCGTGACCCCCAATAATAAAATTCTCCTAAGGCCCTAAACATTGAAGCCCCAACACCTACAAAAAATTCTATGCAGCCCCTAACAGGCCAACAGCTGCCAAACCCATGCAACCAGCTAATCCCTGTGCCCTATCTGTAGCTCCATCTCCTCCACTTTGGTTACCAAACACTGCAGCACCTGCCTGCATCTCCTCATATACAAAACACCACACCCTTGAAGCCTCTCACAGGAAGAATTGAACTCTCAAACCACTTCGCCGCGACTCACCCCGCTGCAGGAACCTGCCGCCGGCCACTTCTCTGCTAAACCCCATACCCTAAGCCCTAAAACACCCTTACCCTGAACCCCCCTACTCTAAGCCCTTACCCTGATCCCCCCTACTCTAAGCCCTTACCCTAAACCCCCTACCCTAAGCCCTTACCCTATAACACCCTACCCTAACCACTAAAACCCTTTAAATTAACCCCCTACATTAACCGCTAAAACCCTTAAATTAACCCCCTTCCCTAACCACTAATAAAACTTACCTTAGAAGCAGCCAGCAGCGGTGATTCCAGCGGCGGAGGGTCCGTCTGCGGCCGAACGTCCCATTCCAAGTGATTACAATGTCTTTTCTTTTGTAATATAATTATAAAAGTTACATAATAGAGGTTTAGATTGAGGCCGATCATTTGTTTTTTGGTTGTGTGTGTGTGTGTGTATATATATACATATATATATATAAATATATATATACATATGCATAAAACATACTTTACCACCAATGCAGATGGTAAAAGAGACGACAGCACTCAGATGTAGAGCAAAGAAACTTATATTCCAAAGGTAAGACACAAAAATCCAATGTTTCGATCCGCCAGAGGGATCTTTCTCAAGGGGGGTGTTAATGTATGACTTTAGCACCAGCCCCTATTGTGATTTTACAGGAGGGCTAGTATCTGCTTTTATATACATATGCATACATACACACATACGAGAAGCATTTAAAGCCATAAAGTGTACGGTTAAAAGGCTGCTGTTGGGGCTGAAGGTCGCTGATTAATGAATGGCTGCAGCCGCTCCGTCCTGTAAATGTGCCGTGGGAAAACGTTACACAGGAAAGTGTAGTAATGAATCGATGTGTAGTAATAGTGACTTCTAAGTGCTCTGCATTCGAGACCCGGCTCATCACAGGTAGCCTGGGGGTTTATTGGCATTGCAGGGGCTGATTAACCACAAGATGTTCTGTTTACCCTTAGGGTCGCGGTTATCAGATGATGACCCTACGGCATGTTTTATTTTGGCGTATTTATGGGTTGATTTTTATTATTTAGCGCCTGTTGTTTGGCGCTCAGTACTTTTGACTTACTCATTTAATTAGACTCAAAATTGTTTGGGGTGTTTTGGGTGACGGTCCAGCTCCTACCCTAACTGCTCCTATAACCGCTCCCTATAACTCCTCCCCTAACTGCTCCTATAACTGCTCCCTATATCTCCTCCCCTAACAGCTCCTAAAACCTCTCCCTATAACGCCTCGATTAACTGCTCCTATAACTCCTCCCCTAACTGCTCTAATAACTGCTTCTATAACTCCTCCGCTAACTGCAACCCTATAACTCCTCCCCTAACTGCTCCTATAACTGCTCCCTATATCTCCTCCCCTAACAGCTCCTAAAACCTATCCCTATAACGTCTCGATTAACTGCTCCTACAACTCCTCCCCTAACTGCTCCCTATAACTCCTCCCATAACTGCTCCTATAACTCCTCCACTAACTGCTCCCTATAACTCCTCCCATAACTGCTCCTATAACTCCTCCCCTAACTGCTCGGATAACTGCTCATATAACTGCTCCCCTAACTGCTCCCTATAACTCCTCCCCTAACTGCTCCCTATAACTCCTCCCCTAACTGCTCCCTATAACTCCTCCCCTAACTGCTCTGAAAACAACTCCCAATAACTCCTTCCTTAACTTCTTCTATAACTCCTCTCCTAGCTAGGGTTATAACTGCTCTCCAAATTGCTCTAAATGGATTGCTGGCCTCCGATCCGTCACTATCACAGTTTAATGAATGACCCCCAAGCAGGGCCGTTTTAAGTCTTCCGTAGGCCCTAGGCACTTTTATTTCTAGAGGCCTGTGTGTCCGATTGTTAGGGGTAGAGGAGGTGGGTAGTAGGGTTTTTGTGTTTCAAAATAGTTATTGTGGGTAGCGAGGATGAGTAAAGTTGGCATTTGGCCCTTGGTGTGTGTTTATACCTACCGGGAGGGTAGCGGGAGGGGTTAACCCCTTAATTTCCTTAGCGCTATAAACCGCTAAGGCAATGAAGGCGTTAACTCCACCCACAACCCACCCGCAGTGCCTAAACAACCCCCAAGGGACAAATACCACCTTCTCCCACCCCTACTACCCACAATAAACATGACAGTGGAAGTTAACCCCTTAGTTGCCGTAGCAGTTAGCCACTACGGTAATGAAGTTGCATGTAAATTCATTTTTACGGCATAGGATTCATGCCGCGGGTATCCGGTGCTGATATTAATGGGTGTCAGCTCCGGAGACTCCCAGCATGAATCTGATGCAGGAAAAATGCATTTTTTTTCTAAGTCCTCTCTCCCCGCCTTATCGGCAGGTTCTCACCACCTTCACGCCAACTTTTCCTGGCGGGAGTTTTTTGAGAGGAAATCGCCATTCTAGAGCCTTGATTAGACTCTAGAATTGCACGAATGTGAGAACCTGCCGATAAGTGGCTTATCGCGGCTCGCCTGGTGATTTTTTTTTTTTTTGGAGAATAAAATTAGAGATAAAGGCTTACTGAATAGCAGTAGTGAACGTTAGCAGCAAGCTCTATTTCTGTGCTCAGAGATATACCACAGCGATATGGTATAACCAGTATATTATCTTAATGTCCAATCCACGTGGTAACAGGTGTTGAAACAGATGAGGGCTTGCTTGTGAGGGTAGTCAATTGAGGCTCCAATTAAGGGGAGGAAGAACATATAACATAGTACTCCTGGGTTGATCCCATAGTGCAAATAAATGAACAGTGGAATCCCAATGAGACACTAAATGAACAGTCACTCCCCTGGGGCTAGACAAACACCTATAGAGTACTGATAAATAAGTAATAAAAGTACTCACACTTGCAAATGATGCCCAAAGTCCTGTGTACTGCGTGCAACTGCAGCATGAGTAGTAGAGCTGTATCCAAAGAGAGAGAGTGTGCAGGCACTGCTGGTGGATGAACTGGAAAGTCTAAGAACACTAACAGGGGCTGGATCGCAATAAAAAGATGCAGGCTTTATTTAGGATGGCTCATCATAGTGTTACATGGCGCTGTGAGAGGTAACTCTGACGCGTTTCGGGCTCCCTGCCCTTTGTCAAGAGCTCTTTGAATAGCAGTAGGACTTTTTGGTGAAATAGGAAGCCAAACCTAATGACATCACAGCTTCCTATTGACAGGCAAAGCGTGGGAGCTTTGAAACTCCGCCATTATGTGAACCCAGCTAGCCGAGCGGCTATCGGCACCCACTACAGAAGTATATATCTCGGGAAGCAGGGGTCCCCAGTGCTGCAATTAATGGGATTCCGCTCCAGAGACCCCCTGTTTCAATCCTATTTAAAGAAATAAAGGAGCCTATGCTATAAGCCTCGATAAGTGGCATAGAGGCTTATAGCATAGGCCCCTTTATTTCTTTAAAGAGGATTGAAGCAGACGGTCTCCGGAGCTGAATCCCATTAATTTCAGCTATGGGGACCCCCTGCTTCCTGATTTACTTACTTCCGCAGGGGGTGCCGATTGCCGCTCAGCTAGCTGAGTTCACATAATGGTGGAGTTTTGAAGCTCCAGGAGCGAAGAGCAGAGAAAGGAAAGCGTCAAAAAGGTATCCAACCCACTTCCTTCCCACATACAGCTCCAGGGGAGTCCGCCGCCATATCCACTGAAGAACCCATGCAGCTGGGTGGGACTCGCCTCTCGTTGACAGAAAGACTACGCCGGCGTCGGGCGGGCCTCTGCCTTTACTGCGGAAATAGTGGACACCTGGTGAGTACCTGTCCGTCCAAGTCGGGAAACGCCAGCCCCCAGTGAGTACTGGGAGAACTACACTGGGTATGGTAACCTCTCCTTCCTCTCCCAAACTACCATCCAAGATACTCCTTCCTATAACCCTATCAGGAGGCTTCGGGGACATCACCACACAGGCCTTCCTAGACTCCGGTTCTGGTGGAAACTTTGTCGATCAGGGTTTTGCTGAGAAGAACCAGATTCCTCTGATAGCCAAGGATCGGCCCGTGGGCCTTGAAGCCATTGACGGTAGGCCTTTGCAGCCCGCATTCATTTCACAGCAGCCCATTCCCCTCCGTCTCAAGATGACTGGTCACCATTCCGAACATATTCAGTTGGATGCCATCCACACACCGGCTGTAGACGGGATATTGGGTCTTCCCTGGCTCCAGCACCATAACCCCCAGATCGACTGGCTCCAGTCACAACCCATCACCTGGAGAGACCGGTGTCGAGACATTTGTCTGGATTCGCCTAAGGCTCTAGTAGGTGCCACACGTCCGGAATCTAAGAATCCCCTCCTTCAGGACGCCTACTGGGAGTTCAGTGACGTCTTCGACAAAATTCGGCCTACGATTGCCCGATCGATCTTCTTCCTGGCGCGATTCCCCCCAGAGGTTATACCTACCCGCTTTCCCCCCCCCGAGACCAAGGCGAAGAAACTTTACATACAGGAGAACCTCCAGAGAGGCTTCATTCGTAAGTCTTCTTCTCCGGCAGGAGCAGGCTTCCTTTTTGTGAAGAAAAAGGATGGCACACTTCGCCCTTGCATTGATTATCGCGGCCTCAACAAGGTGACTGTCAAGAATCGGTATCCACTTCCCTTGATTGCCGAACTTTTTGACAGGTTACAAGGCGCCACTATCTTCTCCAAGCTGGATCTTTGGGGAGCCTACAACTTGGTTCGGATTCGTAAGGGAGATGAGTGGAAGACGGCCTTCAACACGTGGGATGGGCACTATGAGTACCTCGTGATGCCCTTCGGTCTCTGCAACGCGCCAGCTGTCTTCCAGGATTTCGTTAACGACGTCTTCAGAGATCTTCTGGATCAACACGTGGTGGTCTACCTAGACGACATCCTTATATTCTCCCAGAATCCCCTGGAACATACTCGGCACGTCAAACAAGTACTTCAGAGGTTGCGGGAGAACCGTCTGTTCGCCAAACTTGAAAAATGCCAGTTCCACCAGTCATCCACGTCATTTTTGGGATACATAATCTCAGACACTGGATTCGCGAGGGACCCTACCAAGGTGAAAGCTGTCTTGGATTGGCCCCTACCCCTCTCCCTGAAAGCGGTACAGAGGTTCTTAGGCTTTGCCAATTATTAACGCAGGTTCATAAAGAATTTTTCCACTTTGGTCGCACCCATCACAGCCCTTACTCAAAAGAGCGCCAACCCCACACTGTGGTCCCCCGAGGCCATCATGGCTTTTCAGGTTCTCAAGGAAGCCTTTGTCACAGCACCCATCTTGGTGCATCCTGATCCGGCACAACCCTTCACTCTCAAGGTGGATGCTTCGGACATAGGGGCAGGGGCGATCTTATCCCAAAGGAAGAACCCACAGGCCAGATTGCATCCCTGTGCATTCTTTTCTAAGAAGTTCTCTGCAGCAGAACGGAATTATGACGTGGGTTACCGTGAGCTCCTCGCGATCAAGATGGCCTTAGAGGAGTGGCGTCACCTGCTGGAGGGCGCAGAGCACCCCATCACCATCCTTACGGACCATAAAAACCTCATATATTGAGACTGCCCGCCGGCCGAGTGCGCGGCAGGCACGTTGGTCCCTCTTCTTCACCCGGTTCAACTTCCTTATTTCATACCTCCCAGGTTCTAAAAATGTTAAAGCGGACGCACTGTCTCGTCAATTCTCTGTAGAAGATAAAACCGAGGACCTCCAAGAGACTATCCTTCCTCCTAAATGTGTCTTGTCGGCGAATACCTTTGACGCACTGACGGAGATCACCAAGGTTCGAGATCTGATTCCTCAGAGTCTCAGGGTGCCAGTTGGACGACTCTTCACACCCCCTACCTTCCGCCAGAAGGTAATGCAATGGGGGCACGCGGCCAAGACGGCAGGTCATCCAGGGATCAAAAGGACTATCAACCTCTTGCAACAAACCTTCTGGTGGCCAGGCATGCGCAAGGACATTCAGCATTTCATCACAGCATGTCCCACCTGCGCACAAAACAAGATACCACGGAATAAACCTCCAGGACTCCTGCAACCCCTTCCCATTCCCGATCGACCATGGGAACATCTCTCGATGGACTTTATTGTCGACCTCCCCAAATCTAAGGGTATGGACACGATACTAGTAGTGGTCGACCGCTTTTCTAAACAAGCGCACTTTATCCCACTCAAAGGCTACCCAGCGCCCCTAAACTTGCCGAGGTATTTGTGAGGGAAGTCTTCAGGCTCCATGGGTCACCCAAAACCATAGTCTCTGATCGTGGTTCGCAATTTGTCTCGAGATTCTGGAGGGCCTTCTGTAAAAAACTTAAGGTGGCGCTTCACTTCTCTTCTGGATACTACCCACAGACCAATGGTCAAACTGAACGAACCAATCAGTCCCTGGATCAGTTCCTTCGTTGTTTCATATCTGACTCTCAGGACAATTGGCTCGACCTACTCCCATGGGCAGAATTCGCTCATAATAATCTCAGGAATGAGTCCACACTACAGTCTCCATTCTTTTCTAATTATGGCTTTCATCTCTCCACCCTTCCTCAGTCTGGACCTAGTACAGGAGTTCCGGCCGCAGAAGAGAGGATTCGGGATCTTCAAAATTCCTGGTCTAGGATTCAGGAGAATCTCAGATGGGCCATGGCTATGCAGAAGAGACAGGCTGATTGCCATCGTCAGAAACCACCCAATTATGCCCCGGGTCAGAAGGTATGGCTAACCACAAGGAACATACGGTTAAAAGTCACATCCCCGAAGCTGGCACCCCGATTTATCGGTCCATTCTCTATATTGGAGAGGATTAATCCGGTTACCTACCGACTGAAACTACCTGCAACTATGAAGATTCCCTCTACCTTTCATTGCTCTCTATTAAAGCCATTCATACCCAATCCTCAGATTCGACACGGCACACCTCGTCCCAGACTGGTCAATGGACAAGAAGAGTTTGAGGTACAGTCCATCTTGAATTCTTGTATCTCAAGAGGAGGTCTCCAATATTTGGTACATTGGAGGGGTTTTGGACCCGAAGAGAGGGCATGGATTCCGCAAGACCAGGTACACGCTCCCAGGCTGGTCCGGGCATTTCATCTCAAATTTCCGCTTAAGCCTGGTATGGATTGTCCGGAGTCCGACCGTGAAGGGGAGGGTACTGTAAGGCCGCCACTCACGGCGCACGCTCCTGCTCTTACCTCCACTGCCGGGGCGCGCGGCGTCCGGTCCCGTGGGCTCTCCTTCCTTCCTCCATCTGCTGCCGCACATGCACACCGCCGGGGCAGACCCCCGCGAGCGTCGACGGCTTCTGCCTCCCTTCCTGGCATGCTCCCGCCTCACCTTCCGTCGCGGGTGTCACGCGCATCGCACGCACGCGCGAACGCCACTATGTCCATCTCCACTGCCGCCAATGTACTTGTTCTTCCCACACCTGCCCTGCATCCAGCCTCAGCCTATCAGCACTCTACCTTCATCTGACCTCACCGCTGGTAGTTCTCATTGGCTCCTATCAGTATTTAGTGCTACCAGCCCAGAGCTGATTGCTGAGCATAGTCAGTCTCTGGTTGTGCGTGCTACAAGCTACTTCGCAGTCTGCTCTTGTATTCTGTTACAGACCCTTGCTTGAATCTGGCTCCCGACCTCTGGCACCCTCGAACCCCGGCTCGCCCTACGGACTTCTACCTTCTCCTCTCCTCGACCTTGGCTTTGGACTTCGACTACTCTTGATCTCTCCGACCCTGACTCTGGCAAGTACCTCTACGATTCTACACTCTCCTGCCCCGACCCAGGCTATCCACACTACTCTGCTTACCGGACCCGCTCACGCGGCTGTAGGGCGGTGGTTTTCCTGTATCCCAACCTCGGCCTCGTGGTCCAGTCCGGTTTGTGGTGAGCACTCCTATAGTCCCGTGAAACCGTCTGGTAACTGGAGATACCACTATAATAAAGTATGTGGAACATAAGTGCAATGCAAACATAATATAACAATGCAAAAGTCCATGTCCACATAGCGATGTGATACCGGCTGGCATCACTGGCTTAAAAGTCCCTTGGCCCAGGCAGAGGAATGGCTGTACGTCTCAGCTGTGTCATTGCTCTCAAGGGAACTGTCTGATTGTTTCTTTTCTTTTGGGAGATCCTTTTGTCGGTCACCTTCGGGAGGTTACTTTCTTCCTTCGGTGGAGTCGACTCGTTATCCTTTGTTGTCTTAACCACTAAGCATCCTAGGCCATTGTCACTTCCCCCTGATGTGAGGATGTTCTTGTCGATCTCAGGGGTATGACTTTGTCTCTTCTCTTCACTTGGCCCTCCTGTCACTTGGAGATGGCCAAGACATTGTTCAGAGAGGGATGTGTGTCCACATTCTGTTATCACCGTTCTGTGGGCGTCAACATAGTCTTGTCCGTGCCCTTTGTCAGTGCAAGCGTTGCCACTAGCACCCATCCTAGGTCAAGTCTTTGTGCGTATGGTGCGTTGTGGGGTCCGTTACGCTGTTTACGGACTTTATGTACCCTCAAGATGTCCCTACCGAGCAGCAGCAAGATCTTGGCGCCTTTTTCTACCGGCGGGATGTAGTTGGCTATTCCTCTGAGGTGCGGGTGATGGCGTGCCACGTCTGGTGTGGGAATCTCATCCCTGTTTGTGGCCATGTGGTTGCACTCGATGAGTGTGGGGAGAGCTATCTTCACTCTGTTATCCACTGAACGTATGATGTAACCGCTTGCTCTTCTCCCTGTTGTCTCAGTTGACCCTGCACAGGTTCTGAGGGTGTAGGGTGAGGCATTGTCTTGTGAGTTGAATAGGTTGAAGAACTCCGTCTTCGCCAATGATCCGTTGCTTTGATCGTTGAGGATTGCATACATCCGAATAGCCTTCTCAGGTTGTCCCTGGGGGTGCACTGCGACAAGGCATATTTTGGAACAGGACATTTTGTCACTTCCTTTTCCGCAAACCTCGGTGCGCTGAGACGTGACAGATGTTGGCTCTCCTTCGCCTTCCTCCCCGCCATGCTCCGCTACGGAGGATGGGTTGTTGAGTTGGTGGAGTGTCAGCGCCTCTGGATGTAAAGATGTTACGTGCTTGTCACTTTTGCACACTGCACATTTGATTTCTTCTTTACAGTCTCTGGCTAGGTGAGTCGTGGAACCGCAGCACCAGAAGCAAACTCTGAATTCTCCGAGTAACCTCTTGCATTCCTCTAGGGACTTAATCCTGAACCAAAAGCACCTGTTAAGTGGGTGTGGCTTCTTGTGTATGGGACATTCCCTGTTTGGGTCCCTTGGTTCCTCGTCTTCGGCGACCGACTGATCGGAAGTAGTTTGGGACGTGGGAGACACGTCCGTCCTGTGGACCGAGATGGGTGTTTGAGTGTTACCGTATCTCGCCACTGGTCTCTCATTCCTCAAGCTGCTTGCACTGTGTGTGGTTTGCGCACCCAAGATGAAACTGGGATCGTTCCTTGTCCTTGCTGCATCACGGACGAAGCTCAAGAAGAATGAGAATAGGGGGAAGGCGACTTGCTTTTCCCTTTTGTATTTGGAGCCTTGTGAAATCCATCTTTCTTGGAGGTTGAAGGGTAACTTCTCCAAGATGGGTCTCACTCCACGAGCTGAGTCTAGGACGTTGAGACCTGTTAAGGAATGGTCTTTCCTTGCAAACTCCAGCTCTTGCAGCAGGTCCCCGAGCTCTCGTAACTTCGAGTAGTCTTTAGCTGTGATCTTGGAAAAGCTGTCGACTCTTTTGAAGAGCGAATCCTCGACTGCTTCGGGACTACCGTAGCACTCTTCTAGCCTTTCCCATACTAGGTCAAGACCTACTTGGGGGTGGTTCGCGTTTGCCGTCCGAAGTCTCTTCGCGTGCTCCCTGGATTCGTTTCCCAGCCATTTGGATAGCAGATTGAGCTCTTCCCTTGCTGAGAAGCCCAGGCTGTTGATTGCGTCCTAGAACGTGCACTTCCACGTCCGGTAGTTCTCAGGACGGTCGTCAAAGTTGGTGAGTCCTGTTTGCACCAGGTCACGCCGGATCATGTACTTGGTTATGTCTGTTAGGCCAGAGGCATCGGCGTGTTGGTTACATTCTGAGGTAGGGAGGGTCCGTGCAGTCGCCTCTTCCTTGGCGTGGACGCGTGATGACTGCTGGTCAGTGTGAGGGGCTGTGTTCTCCCGTGTGGGTGTACTTAGATTGCGAGCCTGTTGTGGTGTATCCGTGTGCGTGCTGGCGTGTGGATCACTGTTGCGGCTGTGGATATCCCAGGCAGCATGTGCCATTGACGGAGCAGCGTCTTCTACTCGTGGACCCAGCAATTCTTCAGTGTCTGTGAAGTCGCTCCCGTCGCGTTGAAATGGTGCGCTGGTGTTTACACTGAAGATGCTCCTTACGAAGTCTTCAGTGCGTTGGGCTGGATCCTCTGAGGCTATCCATCTGTACGGTTGCTCCCCGCCGTCCTGTCTCGCAGCTGCTTCTAGGACTTCAGCCTGGGCTATGGCAGCAGCTTCCTTCTCTTGATTTAGGGCCTCTAGTTCCACATCAAATTCGGCTTTCCTCCATGCGGCGGCTGCGACGGTAGCAGTGGCTGCGGCGGCAGCGTTGGCGGTGGCGTTGGCGGCGTTAGCGGTGGTGGCAGCGGCAGTAGCGGCGGCAGCATTAGCGGTGGCTGTCTGCTCCTCTTCTATACGCGCTCTTTCTGTTCTTACGGCTGCCTCTCTCCGACTATATTCGGCCCTTACACGTGCGGCCTCTGCGGTGGCTCGCGCCTTGGTAGCGTTTGCGCTTGCGCTGGATGCGTTAGATTGCACGGATCTTGCTGACCTTGATGAATGCCTGGATGTGCTTGAGCGCTGCGATGCGGTCTCCTACAAAAGGTCTTTTCTCTTATTCTCAGCTTCCATGATGGCGGTTTGCACGATGCCATCACGTTCTAGGTCAATCGCCTTTTGCAGGTCGCGCTCTCGTATGCTATCTTCCATGTTAGTTCTTGTTAGATAGGTGAAATATGCCTGTGACAGTGCTTGGTAGCGCGATTGATCTATCTTCAATTGAGTTATTGCCTGCTCGAGCTGTTGTACATAGTTATCAGCGCCGTGTCCTTGCATATCCCAGTGTGGTTGTATCCCAGGCCAACGCTAATTTAGCGCGGTGCGCTTCAATGACAGTCTCATATTTTTCGCGGGCCTTTTGTGTCAGTGTGACTTTCCGTTTAGGCCTTGCGTCTGCCTGCGCCTGTTGCAGATGCGCAGCGGTCTCTATGTCTGAGTGGTCACTCTCCTGCGTGATGTCTGGTGAGGATCTGAGTTCTGCCATGCTGTAGGTGTGTGTAGGCCTTTAGCCAGTGCGTGTGGCGTGCGGTCTGTTACCTGCGTCAGCGATGGGCGACTGTCTCAGATGGTGCCAAGCGGTGTCCTGCAGCGTTCAGCGTAGGGGTAGCTGTACTCACAGGTGTCCGGTGGCTCTGACCCGTGTCCTGGCGGCTGTCCGGTGGCATGGCGCTTGGTGGCGCTAGCCGTGGGGATGTGTGCACAGGTAGGTGAGATGGTAGCTCCTCGCTATGGAGCTGTACAGAGAGTGAACTCAAACAGAAAAAGGCAATCAAACTTCTGTGCATATTGCAGTCTGACTGCAGTGCTGCTGCCTTGAGTGTAGGTTGCAGGCTGTGTGCAGTGTAAGTTGCTTGCTGTTTGTAAGGCTGCTGCAGGCTGTGTGCAGAGGCTGCTCTGTGTTAGCATAAAGTCTTAGAGTAGCAGCTCCTGTATGTGTCTGTAAGGCACACGGTCCTTGTCATGGAACAAGAACTACATTTCTGACTCACCCCCCTCTCTCCTTTGCAGCTTCTGCCTGTCAGATCTTATTCTCAGCTGTATGGAGTTTGCACACACATACTGTGCCTGTGTAACTTGCAACAATGTTGTATTTCTTGCCTCTGGGCATGAAAGCAGTGAGCTGCTACTGCAGCCCCTGTGATACTCACCAGAATGGGCTAGTCTGCCCCCCCCTCCTGTATGGCCTAGATCAGCGGTGCGCAATCTGTGGGGCGCGACCCCCAGGGGGGGCGCGAGACTGCCGACGGGGGGCGCGGGTTTACAGAGGCCCCGCGCGCTTCCCGAAGGCACTTAAATTAAGTGCCGGGGGAGCTGCAGGGCCTCTGTAAACCATACTTACCCGTGGCTCCGGCGGCTTCCTCCCGGCGTCGCCATGGCAACGCGGCGTCAAAATGACGCTGCGAGGTCATGTGACGTCACGTTGCTATGGCAACGTGACGTCATTACGCCGGAGCGCGGGTAAGTTGGGGTTGGGGGGGGCGCGGGAGCGAGGGGACAGCCGTCAGGGGGGCGCAGGGAAAAAAGTTTGTGCCCCCCTGGCCTAGATAGTCTGTCCCAAGGCTATTCCCTTTACCCACACTGCCCCTCACTTCCTTTTCCACCCTGAAGACAGTGAGTACAGGACCCTTCTCTGTTCATCTCCCATGGTGAGGCCATCTCTTTTTACCGGTTTCTAACTAATAATCACCACTACATACCATCCACAAGTATCTGTATTCTGCTCCTTTTCCCAATAAAGTGGAGGAAATATTACAGGGCTTGGAGTGATTTAAAAGGGAACTGAGTTAATGCTATCGGGAGCCATTCACACATCAAACGTGACCCTGGCTTCAGAAAAGTAAAAAGAGGACCGTGTGCCTTGGGGACACACACAGAGGAGCTGCTACCCACAGCCTTTATACTAAAGAAACAAGCAAGCAGCTTACACAGCAAATAAACAGCAGTCTCTCACCACCACTGTACAAGCATACTGCTCCACATTGCTACACAGAGCCACCAGCCTCTACACAGCAAACAACTACAGCTTTATGCAAAGACAAGTGAGCAGCCTTACTTTGCTAAGAAAAATACAGAATAGTCTCTGCACAAGCAGCAGCTTCACTCTGCCAGACAGGGCAGCAAGCTTTATACAGCAAACTGCACACAGCCTGCAGCCTTAACAGACAAGAAGTAGCTCAAACTGCGCAGCAGCTTTGCAAACATACAGTGCTTCTTACACAAAACCTAATGCCTTTCTCTGTCTGAGCTCACCCTCTGCACAGCCCCATAGTGAGGAGCCACCATCTCACCTACCCCTGCGCACGTCCCCATGGTTAGCGCCATCAAGGGCCACGCTACCGGACACCCGCCAGGACACGGGTCAGAGCCACCGGACACCTGTGAGTACAGCTACCCCTACGCTGCGCGCTGCAGGACACCGCTCGGCATCATCTGAGATAGACGCCCATCGCTGACACAGGTAAAAGACCGCACGCCACACGCACTGGCTAAATGCCTACACACACCTACAGCATGGCAGAACTCAGAGCCTCACCAGACATCACGCAGGAGAGCGATCACTCAGACACAGAGACCGCTGCGCAACTGCAACAGGCGCAGGCAGGCGCAAGGCCTAAACGGGCAGTCACACTGACACAAAAGGCCCGCGAAAAATATGAGACTGACATTGAAGCGCACCGCGCTAAATTAGAGTTGGCCTGGGAAACAACCACACTTGGGGTACGCAATGTCGCCGGCGCTGGCAATTATGTGCAACAGCTCGAGCAGGGGATAACTCAATTGAAGGTAGACCGATCCGGCTACCAAGCGCTGTCACAGGCATATTTCACCTATCTAACAAGAACTAACACGGAAGATAGCATACGAGAGCGCGACCTACAAAAGGCGATTGACCTAGAACGTGATGGCATCGTGCAAACCGCCATCACGGAAGCTGAGAATAAGAGAAAGGACCTTTTGCAGGAGACCGCATCGCAGCGCTCAAGCACGTCCAGACACTCATCAAGGTCAGCAAGATCAGCGCAATCTCACGCGTCTAGCGCAAGCGCAAACGCTACCAAGGTGCGAGCCACTGCAGAGGCCGCACGTGCCAGGGCCGAATATGGTCATAGAGAGGCAGCCGTAAGGGCAGAAAAGGCACGCATAGAAGAGGAGGAGCAGGTCGCCGCCACCGCCTCCGCCGCCAATGCCGCCACCACTGCTACCGCCGCTGCTGCCAATGCCGCTGCCGCTGCTACCGCCGCCGCTGCCAATGCGCGTAGAAAGGCTGAATTAGACGCGGATCTAGAGGCACTAAGCAAAGAAGAGGAAGCCGCTGCCGCCATAGCCCAAGCCAAAGTCCTAGAAGCAGCTGCGAGACAGGACGGCGGGGAGCTACCATACAGACGGATAGCCTCAGAGGATCCAGCCCAACGCACTGAAGACTACGTAAGGAGCCTCTTCAGCGTAAACACCAGCGTGCCATCTCAATACGGAGAGAGTGACTCCACAGACAACAAACACTTGCTAGGCCCACAAGGAGAAGACGCTGTTACTTCAATGGTACATGCTGCCTGGGATAGCCACAGCCGCAACAGTGATCCACACGCCAGCGCGCGCACGGATGCACTACAACAGGCTCGCCATCCAGGTACACCCACACAGGAAAACACAGCCCCTCACACCGACCAGCAGTCATCACGCGTCCACGCCAAGGAAGAAGCGAACGCACGAACCCTCCCAGCAACTACCTCAGAAAGGGACAAACACGCCGATGCCTCAGGCCTGACAGACATAGTCAAGTACATGATCCGGTGTGATCTGGTGCAAGCAGGACTCACCAGCTTCGACGACCGCCCTGAGAACTACCAGATGTGGAAGTTCACGTTCAAAGACGCAATCAACAGCTTGGACTTCTCAGCAAGGCTAGAGCTCAACCTGCTATTCAAGTTCCTGGGGAACAAATCCAGAGAGCACGCGAATAGACTGCGGGCGGCAAACGTGCACAAACCCCAAGTAGGTCTTGACCTAGTGTGGGAAAGGCTAGAAGAGTCCTACGGCAGCCCCGAAGCAGTCGAGGATTCGCTCTTCAAAAGAGTCGAAAGCTTCCCCAAGATCACAACCAAAGACTACTCGAAGTTACGAGAGCTCGGGGACCTGCTGCAAGAACTGGAGTTCGCAAGGAAAGACCATTCCTTAATAGGTCTCAACGTCCTAGACTCAGCTCGTGGAGTGAGACCCATCCTGGAGAAGCTACCCTTCAGCCTCCAAGAAAAATGGATCTCACAAGGCTCCAAATACAAAAGGGAGAAGCAAGTCGTCTACCCCCCATTCTCAGTTCTCTTGAGCTTCATTCGCGAAGCAGCAAGGACGAGGAACGACCCTAGTTTCATCTTGGGTGCGCAAACCACATACAGTGCAAGCAGCCTGAGGAACGAGAGACCAGCGACGAGATATGGTAACACCCAAACAGCCATCTCGGCCCGCAGGACAGACGTGCCTCCCACGACCCAAACTACTCCCGATCAGTCGGTCGCCGGAGGCAAGGAACCAAGGGACCCAAACAGGGAATGTCCCATACACAAGAAGCCACACCCACTCAACAAGTGCTTTGGGTTCAGGATGAAGTCCCTAGAGGAACGCAAGAGGTTACTTGGAGAATTCAGAGTTTGCTTCTGGTGCTGCGGTTCCACGACTCACCTAGCCAGGGGCTGTAAAGAAGAGATCAAATGCAGTGTGCGAAAGTGACAAGCACGTAACATCGTTACACCCAGAGGCGCTGACACTCCACCAACTCAAGAACCCATCCTCCGTAGCGGAGCATGATGGGGAGGAAGGAGAAGGAGAGCCAACATCCGTCACATCTCAGCGCACTGAGGTTTGCGGAAAAGAAGGTGACAAAATCTCCTGCTCCAAAATATGTCTTGTCGCAGTGCACCCCCAGGGACAACCTGAGAAGGCTATTCGGATGTATGCAATCCTCAACGATCAAAGCAACGGATCATTGGCGAAGACGGAGTTTTTCAACCTATTCAACTCATAAGACAATGCCTCACCCTACACCCTCAGAACCTGTGCAGGGTCAACAGAGACTACAGGGAGAAGAGCAAGCGGTTACATCATACGTTCAGTGGATAACAGAGTGAAGATAGCTCTCCCCACACTCATCGAGTGCAACCACATGGCCACAAACAGGGATGAGATTCCCACACCAGATGCGCCAAGATCTTGCTGCTGCTCGGTAGGGACATCATGAGGGTACATAAAGTCCGTAAACAGCTTAACGGACCCCACAACATACCATACGCCCAAAGACTTGACCTAGGATGGGTGATAGTGGGCAACACGTGCACCGACAAAGAGCACGGATGAGACTATGTTGACGACCGCAGAACGGTGGTAACAGAATGTGGACACACATCCCTCTCTGAACCATGTCTTGGCCATCTCCAAGTGACCGAAGGGCCAAGTGAAAAGAAAAGACAAGGTCATAGCCCTGAGGTCAACAAAAACATCCTTGCATCGGGGGGTTGTGACAATGGCCTAGGATGCTTAGCGGTTCAGATAACCAAGGATGACGAGTCGACTCCACTGAAGGAAGAGAGTAACCTCCCAAAGGTGACCGACAAAGGGGTCATCCAAAAGACAATAAACAATCGGACGATCCTCTCTCGAGCAATGGCACGGCTAGGACGTACAGTCATTTTTCTCCACAGAGTATCCAGTGATAAAGCAGCCAGCTGTCACGGCTGGCATAACCGCAAAAGACTGCGCCCTACAGGGGAAGCCACAGTGTCAAAAGGACTGTTCGTTCACACACGTAAGGGGAGACAGTTGCAGAGACATTTCCCAAAAGGATTTACAAGGACAAAAGAGACTGTTCTTCGTTATGTCAAGGGAGAGAACAACCTCCTTGAGGGCAGTCAACAAAGAGACACAAAAGCGTTTCACCAAATTACGTGGAGATGTTCTCGTGCAAGAGAAAAGCACCGATGAGCTACGGTGCACAGCGTTCCAGACAACAAGGGACAACGACAAGCAAACACCATCGAGGGAAGATAGAGGATTCCCGAGGTTAACAACCAAGGAGCTCTCCAAAGACGGACCAGGCAGTTGGGTGAACCCGCTACCATTCCGTTCACCAAGAAGGCGCTTCCCAAACAATGGAGAACATGCCATCTCTAGGTTCACTTCGCACCTCTGCGACCTACAAAGGGAACCAGAGACCAAAAACAACTTTGTGGCCTTCATCCAGAAGATATTCCTTACCGGCCACGCAAAGCCAGCACCTCTAATGAAGGAAGGTGAAAAATGCTGGTACCTCCAATCATCTGGGGCCTACCACCTTCAGGAACCCGATCAAATCCGGGTATTGTTCAGCCCCAGCACTCAGCTTCAGGGAGTCTCCCTGAACGACGCCCTCTTTACTGGACTAGATTCGAAAACCAGTCTTCCAGGAGTGTTGTTCCGCTTCCACAAGGAGCCAAAAGCCATCTCCTTCTGCCAAACGCCAGGTGATAGAGCGACAGGCTACCACGACTGGCATACCTACAAGGGGATGTATTCTGTGGGTAAAACTACAGAGACAAAAAGACTGTTCTCTAACAAGGCTAAAAGGAAACAGTGCCAGAGACTTTTACACAAAGACATTGTGGTGCAACCAGCAAACCTGGAGCTGTGCATCCACCCTGCAGCCTTTGCCAAAGAACCTTGACCAAGGGACCTTGATACCAGTGATACCGGCCGGTGTCACATCGCTATGTGGACATGGACTCTTGCATTGTTTGAGAATGTGATGTTATCTTTGTTATGCATTGCACATATGTTCCACATAGTCTGTTATATAGTGGTATCTCCAGATACCAGACGGGGAGTGTCATGGAACAAGAACTACATTTCTGACTCACCCCCCTTTCTCCTTTGCAGCTTCTGCCTGTCAGATCTTGTTCTCAGCTGCATGGAGTTTGCACACACATACTGTGCCTGTGTAACTTGCAACAATGTTGTATTTCTTGCCTCTGGGCATGAAAGCAGTGAGCTGCTACTGCAGCCCCTGTGATACTCACCAGAATGGGCTAGTCTGCCCCCCTCCTGTATTGCCTAGATAGTCTGTTCAAGGCTATTCCCTTTACCCACACTGCCCCTCACTTCCTTTTCCACCCTGGAGACAGTGAGTACAGGACCCTTCTCTGTTCATCTCCCATGGTGAGGCCATCTCTTTTTACCGGTTTCTAACTAATAATCACCACTACATACCATCCACAAGTATCTGTATTCTGCTGCTTTTCCCAATAAAGTGGAGGAAATATTACAGGGCTTGGAGTGATTTAAAAGGGAACTGAGTTAATGCTATCAGGAGCCATTCACACATCAAACGTGACCCTGGCTTCAGAAAAGTCCTCCTTTTCACTATTCTGAGGCCAGAGTCATGTTTAGTATGAATAACCCAGATAGGTTCAACTCATTCCTTTTACAAGCACAACAAGTTCTTTGTCTTTCTTCACTTTATTGAGAAAAGCATGGATTTACAAAGTCACTTGTGGATGATGGTGTTGTGGGAGAATGTCTCTATGGGGAGTGCGCTTGATAGTGGGGAAAGGTGAAAAGGATGAGGCCTTGCCAGTAGAGCAAATTACAGAAGGTACTCACTCAGCCAATGTTGAATGTGAAAAGGAAGTGCCAGTGTTTTCTGGGTAACAAGATAGCCTGGAACAGACCATCTGTGAGCAAGGCGGAGGGGGAGAGAGCAGACTAGCCCATTCTGATAGAAAGGCTGAGGTTGCTGTAGCAACTCACTGGCATAATGCAGCGACAGGGATAGCAACACTGTGTCTAACACGCAGGCACTGTATGTGTGTACAGAGCAAAATATATGCAGCTGGAGATGAGAAACTGACAAGCAGAAGCTGCAAAGGAAAGGGGGGGGGGGTGAAAAAGAGATGTGATTCTTGTTCCATGACAACGAAGTATAAGGTGTTGGTACAGAAGGCTCTTTTCAATTAATCCCTAACCTCGCACGACAAAAAAACAAAATCCTAAAGGTGCGTCCCCCCCAAATTTATTTATCTGCAAGGTGGGTGTAATAGGTTACCTCTTAAAAGAGATTGCCAACATACATTTTCTTTTCAAAGGTCCAAAGCCTGCATCCCACGGGCAGTACAAAGGACTCGGGGGCATCCCTTAAGGTTGGTGGAAAGGAGATTTCACCAGCAACAAAGGAAAGGGTTCTTTACAGTAAGGGCAGTTACAGTGTGGCATTCTTTATTTCACTGCCTTGTTTTGCCTATTGTATGGACGGGTGAACAACAGTTAACCCCTCAGGCGCTCAAAAGCAAAAACAATAGCCGTTGAACATTCTCAACATATAACTTTGGGAATAAAGGTCACAGCAAACTACACACTAATGAGAAAGTCTTTTCCAGTAACTGGCTCAGAACGAGCTCCAATGAGATTGAGATAAAAAGAGACTCACGTAGAAATGAAGTGTGTAGTGCCATGCCTCACGATCCTCATGACGCTCATCCAACCGCCAATCCTCCGGTCGCACCTCAGTCAGTGTAGTGTGTAGTATGTAATCACCGTATCTGCGCAGTCCTCTGATCCTGAATCCGGCTGCCTACCCTGCTGTGTTGGCTCACTCACAGTGGGTGGTAACGTGACCGGTGGGGGTGCGTCACATGCGTCATATGACGAGTAGTGTAGCAACAGCCCGGCGTGCTAGCAACGATGCATGAACACAGGAACTCCTCCAACAGGAGGCAAAAGCAAAGCACAGCCGCAAGTAGAAAACAAAGGAAGGCTGGTGTAGTGACGAAATAATCTTTATTCGCACAGTGTACTGACGGATCCTCTGACGCGTTTCAGCCCACTGGCCTTTGTCAAAGAGTGATCCGTCAGTAGAAAAAAAACCCTTAATATAGTATGTGTTAATCCAAAACACCTGTATGAATTGCCGATCTTTACTATATTAAGGTGTTTTTTCTACTGACGGATCACTCTTTGACAAAGGCCAGTGGGCTGAATCGCGTCAGAGGATCCGTCAGTACACTGTGCGAATAAAGATTATTTAGTCACTACACCAACATTCCTTCATTTTCTACTTACGGCTGTGCTTTGCTTTTGCCTCCTGTTGGAGGAGTTCCTGTATTGTTTTGCCTATTGACTGATCCCTTAAATATAAATGGTGTTAAAAGACCTGGTCTACCGTGACAGGGACGGCGGCCATGTTTAGTTCAGTTTAGTTCAGTTTTGAGACTCCATTTTTCAGGAATAACACCGGGCAGGGGGAGGGGGGTTTGGGGGGGGGGGAACTAGAGGAGCACATTGTACTGTAAACTGGGAAAAAGATCTTTAAAAAACAAAACAAAAAATTAACATAGAGTGGGAACTGAACTTATAATTGCTTGCACAAACAATTTGATTATTGCATTGATTTCCAGGTTTGCTGAAACACTCATTTCTTTAATTACTTCTGTATATGGCTCAGATTTTAATGATCTTTTCCAGAAGATTTTTTTTTTATAAAGCTCTCTCAGCGATTCCTCTTTAAAATGTGCTCGGCTTTTAATTTCTTCCTATTTTTATTTAATTTTTTTCGGTTTTATTTCGAATGATAAATGACTCTATTCCTGCACTTTCGCCATCCAAACGCGCACATTAGAGGGATATTACAGGCAGATCTGTAAGAAAATTAGATGAGGAAAAAGCATAATTGGGTTTATTTTCTGTGTACGTTGTGGAATAACATATCCGTAAGAATACAGGGGCTTATCTCTAAACCTTTCATTGGGTCAATTTTCCGTTGACAAAGTTGATGCGCATTTTTTGCTACCATGTGGCCCATTTCTATAACGAGAGACTTGTGACATCCAACCTCTATATTGGGCTTCATATACACCCCCCACGTACACCCTCGTTACTAAACTTTGAAATCCTCAATATTTTGAATCGTAATTGTATTCTTTTTCTGAGTTATATTCGCAAAAATGTATCTTTCGCAGGAAGTTCCAGGTGAAGTTGTAGGGCCATGTTTGCCATTGCTGCCATACGTGCAGGCACCTTACAGCCCCTTACAGGGGAATGGGTCATATTTACTCAGTAAAGAGTACATGAGAATTTTACCAGGTGGTGTTAGGACCTGCATACTGGTCATGCCTTGATGTTGGCTGCAGGTTAATAACGCTTTGGCCAAAGGGTTTATCTAAATGACCCTTACTCATGAGCAGATTAGCACTGAAGTATTGTACTATATGTTGTGTCACTTTGTATGTTGCGCTGGGCCTTTATGTTTTTGTATATTTATTCAGTGGTGCAACTTCATAAAAGAACCTTAAACCTGGACTAGCCATTAAGGGCCATGTTGACTAAACCATGCTGAAAGGTGTCTCATGGCATTGCAATACTGAGAGAACATGGCCCTTAATATCACCGAAAGGCAGACGTTCATACATACCAATATAATCTATGTGTCATGTGAGGGGCAAAGGATTTAAATACAGTCTCTGTGCTGCAAACCGTGGGCAAAACCATTGCTATACAATTGACACCAGTTTTACCAAAGGAAACACCCCACAGGGCCGACGTACTAACTGTCGGACACGGCTTTATTTTTTTTGGCACAAAATTGGTGCATGGAAATTTATTTTTAAATTGCGCTTGTGTGCGCCGATGTATTAAATTGAAATGTTACCATCTGCGCCATCAGCGTCAAAATAGTTATCTTTTTTTGGCGCTGAGAAATTGACTGCGCTGGGCATACAGATGTTACATTGTTACATAGTAGATGAGGTTGAAAAAAGACACACATCCATAGAGTTCAACCTATGCTAAATTTAGACGGCAGATACTTTATCCAATATCTATACTTACAGTATATTGATCCAGAGGAAGGCAAACGAAAAACCCCAGTGTCATATCATCCAATGATATCTCATAAGAGGAAAATAAATTCCTTCCTGACCCCAGTATTGGCAATCAGATTACTCCCTGAATCAACATTCTTCCCATATTTGCTTATTTGGTATATTTCTGTATACTTTCCATTGCCAAAAACATGCCCAACCATTTTGAACATATCTATTGTATCTGCCATCACAGTCTCCATGGGTAATGAATTCCACATTGTTACCATCCTTACTGTAATGAACCATTTCCTTTGCTGGTGAAATATCCTTTCTTCCAACCATAATGATGACCCCGAGTCCTTTGTACTGTCCTTGGGATGAATAGTTCTCTTGAAGGTTTCTTGTATTGACCCTGAATATATCTGTAAATAGTTATCATATCCCATTACCCTCTTAGACACCTCTTTTCTAATGTACACATACATAAATTAGATAGCCTCTCCTTATGAGTAAGATATTCCATCCCCTTTATTAATTTGGTGGCTCTTCTCTGTACTTGTATCCATATCTATAGTGTGTTTTGTATGACCTGGTGCCCAAAACTGTACTCCATATTCAAGGTCTGGTCTTACAAAGGATTTATACAGTTGCAACATATATAAATCCATTCTCCGTTTTATGCAAGATAAGATCTTATTTGCCTTTGCAGCTGCTACCTGACATTGAGCACTATTGCTAAACCTGCTGTCTATACGCACTCCTAAATCCTTTTCCTGCAAGGATTGACCTGTTTATTTTTGTTTCCCAAATGCATAACCGTACATTTCTGTATTAAAAATCATCTGCTCAAGTTTCCAGGTTATCCAAGTCCTTCTGTAAAGGGATTATATCTTGCTCTGATTTTTTCTGTATCTATTTGAGCTACTCTGTCCTTATTTGGATGTCATTCTGTTTTTTTATTTGATGTCACTCTGTACCCCTATGATACCGCGCTGCGGAATATGTTGGTACTTTACAAATAAAAAATAATAATTTAACTACCTTACATAATTTTGCATCATCATCAAAGATGGAGACTTTGTTCTTGATGCCAACCCCAAGGTCATTAATAAAACAAGTTCAAGATAAACCGTATCAAAAGCCGTGGTAAAATCTAAGTAGACCACATCAACTGCATTACCCTGGTCTAAATTCCTACTTTCCTCCGGAGTAGGGGTAAATATTAACTCATTTGAAGTACCTTGCGAAGAAGAAAGGTGCGACAGCTGACAATCCGATACGCGGATTCTGCAATCTGTTGAATTTTTAGAATCTTCCAGTATATTGCGAAAACCGCGGATTGGATTCTAAAAATCCTCTAGCGGATTGTATCCAAT
This sequence comes from Ascaphus truei, assembly GCF_040206685.1. NCBI lineage: Eukaryota > Metazoa > Chordata > Amphibia > Anura > Ascaphidae > Ascaphus > Ascaphus truei. Next base: position 36,988,453 of record NC_134501.1, on the reverse strand, counting down.
GGCGGTTTTGGATTAACCCCCACGGATTAAAACTGGAACAATCCGCCAACGCATTTTACATTGCAGAATGGATTTTTGAATGGAAAGCTCAGGAAACGGATTCTGATATGCGAAACTATCTCTAGTATTAAGCCTGGTTGCATATCTATGCCACGTGCTCACAGGTGTGCTACTCGTGGCAGGTGGTATATTGGGATGCATTGAGGGGAGATATTATTCATTTGAGGTTCAATCAGCTGGCTTGCTTTGTGTATTAACCCTTGTCCAATATACAGGTCATGTACTCACATGTGTGCCTTACATGCCGTACTTTCCTCCTCAATGAAGCTAATACTAGTTATAAAATAAAAAATATGCACCTCTTTTTATCTGATTTGCATCAATCGGGTATTCCACATGACGCAATGCGTCACGTCCCTTCAAACGAATTATGGGTCAGATGTATGATTTCACCTAACGACCTCCACACATGCAACACCGTTTCTGAAGGTTTGCACAACTTTTTACCACTGACAATTCAAATATGGTCTTAGTACATAGGCTCACAATTGCATCTGCCGGGATTCCTTTTTCATTTGATAAATCTGGTGCTGGTTTTTTTGCCCAAATTTTGACACTGGGGGACATTACTGAATAAATAGGATCCAGAGACTTACAAGAGTATGGTCCCGTTTTTGGGCGCCGGATGTGGTCATGTGAGCTGAGCTGTGGAGAGGGGACGGGGTGGTTTAAACCCCCCACATCGAACAGGCGAATGGGAAGTCACGACGGATGACGCTGCGGCTTCCTACTGGTCCACGTAACGTGGGAGATTTAAACCTCCATTTTGTTTCATCTGGAGATGCTAACGGCGGCACCTTCTCGGGAAGCAAGGGGTCCCCAGAGGCCGGAGACCCCCTGCTTTTTCAACATTTAAAACAAAATTGAGTTAAGAAAAATATTGTCTAGGCAGAAATATTCCTCTCATTTAAGTTAACCCCTTATATTGCAGGTCCTATTTGGCAGCCAAGCGGTTAAACAACATTTAATTTGAGATGAGGGAGGAAGCCCCAGATGAAAAGACAGGACAAATCCATACAATAAAATCATGTTTGTTTTTTTTTTTTTTTTAAATAAAAAGTTCACTTTTTTGGGCACTTGTCCAAAAACGCACTTTCTATTGAGGAAGGGAAAGTCCTTTGAATGAGCATTTGCCGAAAATAGAGTAAAAGCTTTTCTGCCAGGAAACACCCAATGTTCAATGGAGAACCTTGTCGCTGTTTATTAGTAATGTTTATTGTGCATGAACATGATGTGTATACGTGGGATCTAGATCAAGGCGTAAAATGTGGAGGACAATCTGCACAAAGGAAGAACTCAAAGCTGCGGACCAAGCAATATCCTACGCGTGTGTGTTTTTAATAAATCAGCTCTGTACTATGAGAAAATACTTGTAGCATTTTTTTTTTTTTAAACAACTTTTAATTTTCATTTTGAATGATTATAATGTAACAAGCATTTTTTGTTTCTATAGCAACCATTCTTCTGAAACAGGCTCTGGCACACCCTTTTTTGAGCCCCGCCCTCTCTCTAGCAGTGCACGCACCAATTGTATCTAGTGACTGCCAGGTCATATGATCTTCCCCACAGAACTTTGCATCTTTGGTCCTCTTCTGCTGCACTTACAACCATTTAGTCAACCCCCGAGCCGAATATTCGCCAATCGATCACAGGAGAACGGATCGATCGGCAACTTAGCTAATTACTTATCATTGTGTGGATTGTATTGATCCACATATTAAAGGGGACAGAATTTTTTTTTTATAAAGCAGCTTGGACTGCTGCTTTAACGGGAAAAACGAAACGTAGACAGTTCAGATTAGACATGGGAGAGGGGGACATTCCAATACATCAGGGATTTCTGTGCTAAGATCGGGCAGAGGTTCCGTTATTACAGGACCGGCTTGTAGTTTTGTTGGACTCGGAGCAGGGGCTTTTGCGGGGCCTTTTACCTGGTTTGGCGCGGCATCTCCCCCTCCGACGTCCTGGCGTCGCTATGCAATGCGGTGTCACGTTCAACGCGGCACCGTACTGCATCACGTTGTCATGGCAATGCAACGCCATGTGACGTCGCGGCACCATAATGACAGGACGCTGTAGGAGGGGAGACCCTGGGAGACACCGTCGGACGATGTAGGAGATACGCTCTCCCCGGACAATCCGTTTCATTGTTGTGGGGAAGAGTGCGGGGGTTTTGGATGCACGGGGCTCAGTTCGATGGCAGAGATGAAACCACCATCAAGCCAGCCATGGTCCCATATTTATGAGATTGTTCCTTATTTCATTGACTTGTTCTGGAAAAGTCTGTCGGGACGCATAATTGCCCAGTATTTTAGCGCCTTGATGGGAAATGGCTGAACTGAAAATAATTGTAATTAAATCAGTCATAAAAAAACGTAATATATTTCTACTTGAGTGTAAGTGTTACCTTTTCCAGTAGATGTCGCCTTACTAAACTAAGAAAACTCCATATTTTATACCGCATTGTGGGACGAGCGAGTAAACCCAAGTCCTTCATGACATTCATAACACGGAATGAAACACAGGCAAAACAAACTTTGAAACACCATCAATTTGTATATTTTGGCATCAAATTGTCTTTGAATTTTCAAACATCAGTTGAAAACGGTGACGTTTGGCCAATTTGATTCTCACACTATGCTGTGCTATTATACGAGCCTATAAATAAGCTGAGTTTCCACTCACAGCCGAGGCTACGGCAACGAAGTTGTCCAGAAAGGAGGCTATTGTCTGTCACGACGATCACGCACTGTGTTATGGTCAAACAAAAAAATACTGAATATCCCATCAACTCTCACATTAGTGCGACCTGAAAAGAAACCTGGCTAATATAATATCACAAACTACAAAACACTAACAATCTCATTCGCTACAAACTGTCCGAAAGGTGAATAAAGGCTTTATGCGCCGCCCCTCCTTTGTAACGCTAAACCAAATAACGTCACACCACACAAGGTTGGAAGAAAAGGTCACAGCTTTATTTTAACACCCGTTGTTAAAATCAACCAGCCTGCCCGCCAGCCCAGCATGATCCATGCGAAATGGGGGGAGAGAGCCTTGCCCAGCGGCCAGCAATTGGCCGCGCTCCCTCCCCCAGCCCGTAGCATGTGAATGGGGGGGGGGAGATCCTTGCCCAGCAGCCAGCAATTGGCTGTGCTCCCTCCCCCCGCCCAAAGCACTGTAAAATGGGAGGGGGAGATCCTTATCAGCCGATGTATGGCTGCATTCCCTCGCCCTCCCAACGCTAGGGTCAGCTTAGGCCCAGCCCTAAAGCTGGCGCCCAGCCTTTTACCAGCGTTGATTGGGCATAGGCCGGCCCGGCGCCTCCAGCCTGCCGAGCTGTTCTAGGGGCTCCAGCTGACAGGCGGCCCCTAAAATCCTCGCCCGTTCTCCGTCTCCTGAGCTTGGCTGGCGCGGCAGCTCCGCTGTGACGAGGAGACAAACTGCTCCTGTGTGATACAAAACCTTGTTAATATAACATTCCAAACAGTTTAATACAATAGCCAAATATTGGGGATAGGTGGGTGGGAATTCCGTTAGCTCTGACTCTTCCCCCTAGGGACCCTCTCTTTATACCCTCTCATCCCCCTCCCCCTACATGGGAGGGGACAAGCAGCCTTCCCCACTCCGTGGGGGAAGTAGGGTTAGCCAACCCCCCCAGCTCACGCCAATCAGGACGTTGCAGCCCTTAAGGAGCCTATGACCCCATTCTGGGGCCTCTGTCTCATCAAAACAAAAAACCAACAAAACGTAAAATTCTGAAGAAGGCCGTGATGTATGAACAGTAATACTGACACTGTGGGTATCGTGGAAAACCGAGCAAAAACCTACAGCGCAGTGAAAAATTATCCCTGCCACCTAGATATCAAAGTAAATCTACAGGTTGTTGTTTACAGTTTGTGACGTGGAGAAAAAAGTGTGTCCTAATCATCACATTTTTGTGTAAAAAATACATGTATAGACCAAGATGTGTATTGCACAAATTAAAAAAATGTAGTGTATATACAAAAGTGTTAAACATTATATTATATCAAATATGTGATAAAGTGCATAAATATAAAAAATAATAACAAGTTTAATTAAAGAAAATTCAAGAATTGTTCAATCATAAATAAAAAGCAGCTCTAACACAGGCTCCCAATAGTTACAGTCCTTGTCTTATATTATAATAATCCTCCTTAGATATAGTTACTACAGTATGAAGCAGCCTCTATGCCAGGTATGTATGCAGCCTTTGGGCCGTTATATAGTGTATCCGCGCGCGCCTGTGAGAACGCGCGTGCACGTGACGCACGCTTTTTGTGTGTATGTTGTGAGCGACTGGGATGGAAGGTAATGTGTGTATGTGTGTGTGTATATGTGTGTGTGAATATGTGTGTGTGAGTGTATATGTGTGTGTATAAATTGTGTAAGTTAAAAATGTATTAAATAATATTTAAGGAAAAAAAAGACATTTTGTATAAATACATTTTTTTATTGTGCAGCTTTGACACATACACACATACACACATACACACATACACACATACACACATACACACACACATATATACACACACATACATACATTACAGCGCCGTTAGTGGCGCAAATTCATTATTTTCCTCATCTTCTCCCTCGTCGATCGGCTGCACGCTCACTGCCGTGTGTGTGCGCGTGGCACCATTATAGAAAGGCTGACTAACCACAGCCATTTATAAGTGCCGCGCGCGGCCACTATATAACAGCCCTGACACAGAGAGATTCCAATCCTCCCTAGATAGAAGCAATGTAAGCACCAGGAGAAAGAGGGTGCAGGAGATACCATTCAGCTCGCAGCGTTTGCAAATCACTCATCCCTCATTATAACGTCGCACTTTCACACTGGATTTCAATTTCCCGTATTATAAAAACTTAAAAGAGATGATCCTACTAAGATCATATTAAAAATTACAAATCTATGATCAAGCACTCACATTGTAAAAGAAAAGAGACTCACTTGACTCCAAAATCCAGTGCCTCCAGCCAAATGGTGAATGTCCCGAAACATCAAACATGTAAGGTACAAGAACAACGATAACAGACAGGCACAGAGTCTGATGAAGGTTCATGTATGTCCGAAACGCCACCCTGCTGCTTTTTTGTAATCACATAAATTAACTTTTATTCTGTGCCCTGCCTTTATCATTGTTCTAAGATCACATTCAAAACATGTTTTGCATCAATTTTAGTGCTAAAATGTAGTAGGAACCTTCCTAAAATGTGTATCGTATGTATGAAGGTCGTTACATGACATCAAGTATATGACGTATTGTTTTAAATTAATTTTGACGTGTTTCATACTTGTCTATAATAATAAAAGAGGGAGCCTGTGTGTGTGTTTGACTGTCAGAGCCATAGCTCCAAGACCATGAAACCTAGACACCTGAAACGTTGCATGCATACTAAGAGACACTAGGGGCAGGGCCGCCAACAGCGGGGGAGAAAGGGTACTGGCGTCCCGGGCCCCGTGGATCAGCGATTTCCCCCCGACCCCCGCTCCCAACCCAACGTAGGACGGAGGGGGAAGTACCAGCTCCTCCTGCGGCCTGCTTCCTCCCACGGCCAGCTTTCCGCACTCCCCCCAAGCCCACCTCCCGTGGCCCCCCCCCCAGAACCCACCTCCCGTGCCCCCCCCCCCCCCGAGCCAACTTCCTGCGCCCCCAAGCCCACCTCCCCTCCTGGGCAGCTGCCGCGGGGATATTAGGGGCAGGAGGGGAAAGAGTCCGGCGGCAAGCTGCACCCATCCGGTCAAGGTAAGTCACTGTCACCCACCCAGTCATGTCACCCACCCAGTCACTGTCACCCAGTCACTGTCACCAGTCAGTCTCCCATCCACCTAGTCACTGTTACCCAGTCACTGTCACCCAGTCACTGTCTCCCACCCACCCAGTCAATGTCAACCCAGTCACTGTCACCCAGTCAGTGTCTCCCACCCACCCAGTCACTGTCTCCCACCCACCCAGTCACTGTCATCCACCCACCCAATCACTGTCATCCACCCACCCACCCAGTTACTGTCATTCACCCACCCACCCAGTCACTGTCATACACCCACCCAGTCACTGCCTCCCAGTCACCAAGTCACTGTCTCCCACCCACCCAGTCACTGTCTCCCAGTCACCCAGTCACTGTCTCACACCCACCCATCGTCAACATTGACCCACCTACCCACTGTCATTCACCCACCCACCCACTGTCATTCACCCACCCATCCACCGTCATTCACCCACCCACCCACCGTCAATCACCCGCCCACCCACCGTCAATCACCCACCCACCCACCCACCGTCAATCACCCACCCACCCACCGTCATTCACCCACCCACCATCATTCACCCACCCACCCACCGTCATTCACCCAACTGTCATTCACCCACCCACTGTCATTCACCCACCCACTCACCCACCCAGGCAGGCAGTCATATGTCTTTTGTTGAAAATATAAAAATAAACAGATTGCATTGTAATGTTTTTTTCTGTATCACAATAAGAAAACAGTTAAGTAAAAGTTGCGCGCTAAAATATATTTTTTCGTGGTAGGTGCGCTATGGGTTCAGGGGGGGGGGGGGCTGCTCCTTTCATTTGTCCCAGGCCCCATGATTTCTGTTGGCGGCCCTGCCTAGGGGTGCGCATCTGGGGGTTATATTTTATGAGATTATTATTTTTTTGCCCTTTGCTTTGCAGAGGGGTATGTGATTTGTCGCTGTGCTAAACTGGAGTACTTTCCGACATTCCTTAGGGAGAGTGTATCTCGCGTAGGTGTAAGAGATGGAGGTGGGAGAAGGGGGGTGTAAGAGATGGAGGTGGGAGAAGGGGGGTGTAAGAGATTGAGGTGGGAGAAGGGGTGTGTAAGAGATGGAGGTGGGAGAAGGGGGGGTGTAAGAGATGGAGGTGGGAGAAGGGGGGGGCGTAAGAGATGGAGGTTGGAGAAGGGGGGGTGTAAGAGATGGAGGTGGGAGAAGGGGGGGTGTAAGAGATGGAGGTGGGAGAAGTGGGGGTGTTGGACAGGAAGTTCACTGATGGGGTGTGAGTGTCACTGAGGGGGACCGTCACTGAGGGAGTGTGTCAGTGAAGAGGATGGATGTCACTATTATTTGGGATGGGTGTCTCAGTGACAGGGGGTTGGGGGCGCAGCTTCACTCACTGCAAGGTGAAATTATTGATCAGGTTAATCTGGGCGCCATTATCGATTGAGTCACAGTTTGAAGTTTGCAATGGAAATGATGACTCCAGAGTACTGCAACCCATGTGAAGCCGGGTACTTTAGTTAGTTCTAAATACAAAATACATATTATCCTTGTTCTGTCTCCTGTCTGTTCCAGCACTTCTCTTCTCTCTGTGTTGGGCTGCTCCTCCTCACCATGTCACTTGGTGCAGTCCTATCTCCTATTTCCCCTCTGAGTGTGTCAAGCTGCCCCTCTAGCCGCCTATGCGAGGGGCCGCCATGACCAGGGGGCAAGGCTCCTCGTCACCACTAGGGGTCCCTGACTGCTCCCCATCCTGCAGGCGCCAGCCAGGGATGACGCAGCCAGGGGCATGGGCAGGGGGGACATTAAGCACAGTCGGGAGCAAGCAAGTTATCCTCTGAAGAAGAGAGGATAACTCTCGAAAGCTTGTCCTATGACATAAATTGTTAGTCCAATAAAAAAGGTATCACCGAATACTGAAGAACTAATTTATTCTGCACTATCGCAACTGGACTAACACGGCTATTTTCTGCTTTATATATATATATATATATATATAGGAGAAACAAGAGAAAAAGCGCCCGATCCATGTGTAAAATCTGGTAACACAATTTTAATAAACAATCACAAGACAAATGCACACTCACAATTTGTCAATGCAAATTAAGCATTGTATGGGTAAACCCATGCGCCAACAAGTAGCTGCTCGCCGAATGTTTACTTCAGTACATCAGACCTAGTGAGGTGCATCACAGTCAGATGTCCCTCCGGAAATTCAGGTATACAGTCTGTTGTTCCAGCATTAGATGCTGTGTGTGGCTCAGGGAACGTCCTCCCTCTCCTGGCAGCAGACGCACGAGCTATTCCACCAAACGTAGCTATACAATTTTTACATTTTTTATATTTTACACACACTCACCATCAATACAGGAACTGCATTAGGCAGTGAGGCATTTAAAGTGAGGTTTTTAAGTGATACAGTTAGACTACAGTTTGACTAGAGGTGACTGGGGACTGCTTCTTTCTGCAAACTCTTTAACTCAAGACAACAAATGGTAAGCTATTCAGATCACACTATGATCCCATGCTTGTTAGCCTGCATAGTTTAACCCCCCACCCCTTTACAACTTCTTTCACTGCAGCCTCTCCCAAAACTGACTGCACAAAACACTGAAACCCTGAATTGACCCTAGCATTGCAATGCAGCAAAACACATGACAAGGTACAGGTTCACCCCTGCTGTTTAGTCTGCACACACTCACTCTGCTCATAACAGCTCCATGCAACACTGCCTACCTCTGGCATCATGAACCTGCTATGTCTTCTAACTTTTTTCTTTCTCCTGGCCTCATGGAGATGTTACTCCCTCTATCCACTACAAACTCCTCCATCCTGGCCCACACCCAACATCACCATACACCCTGGACTACTCAAAAGCCTTGCACTATCTACTGAATGTTGGGGGAGAACTCTAAAAACCAGCACACCAACCACTGCTCACTCTAATGGAAAACACCACAAATCTACAACTTGTAAACAACTACCCAAATTTCTTCTCATACTATTACTCTCTCTAGCAGGTGATATTGAAACTAACCCAGGTCCTCCCATTTCAGCTCTGTCCCATGCCCCTGAGAATTCCACCTTTAAATTCCAAAAAGGGCTATCTGTCGCCCATATAAACATCCGGAGCCTGCTGCCCAAACTGGATGAACTAAGGGCATGGTGCCTTATGCATAAACCCAAAGCCATCGTTCTTACAGAAACATGGCTATCCTCTAAAACCCCTGATGCAAATATCGCCATTCAGGGATACTCCATTTTTAGGAGAGATAGGTCAAAGAGAGGAGGAGGGGTGTTATTTTATATTGCAGACACCTTACAATTTACACTGCTACATTGCCCACCAAGTCCACCCTCTTTTGAAACTCTAGTTGGCAAAATCTGCCTCCCCTTTTCTAAGCCCATCTTGCTTGCTGGCATCTACCGCCCCCCTAAAGCCCTTCTACAATCCCTGACTGATATCACCCAATTTCTTGCCTCCATTTCCTCTCTGAATGAGAAGAGTGAGCTGCTAGTTCTTGGGGATTTCAACTTCAATTGGCTTGACCCTAAAAACCACAAAATCCAGATACAACTCAAGTCACTTAACCTATCGCAACTCATTTCCCAACCCACACGAATAAACCTGAAGTCGCATAACCATTCCTTGCTAGACTGGATTCTCTCCTCAAACCCCAGCAGAATCCAATCCTCTAGCATCCTTCCTGACATTTTCAGTGACCATGCAATAGTGTACTGTGTAAGGAAAATTAAACCGCCCCATTCAAGCCCCAAAGTTCTCCTCACTAGAACATTTAAAAACTTTAACCCACAACAGTTTCTGGATGACCTTACCAACTGCCCATGGCACAGAATCGATTTAATTCCCGACCCTGATTCTGCGCTTGACTATTTCCAATCCGAGTTCTTAAAACTCTGCGATACCCATGCTCCACTACGCAAAATAAGGGTACGGGGGGCCCACCTTCCATGGGTTACACCTGACCTTATAGCACTCTATCAGTTCAGGGATGCCTTGTGGAAAAGCTACAAAGTAACTGGCACTACCAAGGATCTCAATCACTACAGATGCCTGCGGAACGTGTGCACAAGGCAAACAAGGCATGCAAAAGCACAATATTACTCTGACAATCTCCTCCAGAATACATCAAACCCAGCTAATTTCTGGAAGGTTATCAACAATATATTCCAGCCTCCTAACCATCAACAACCAAGTAATATCACTAAGGGGGATATTAATCTGACAAACCCCACTGACATTGCAAATGCATTCAATGATTACTTTGTGGGGTGTGCCACTAACTTATTAGCGAAACGCAGCACAAACCCCAAACCTGAATCTCATCCTGGGAGTACCCCTATAGTCCCACCCCCTCCCAACACTGCCCACAATTTTCAATTTAGCCCAGTATCTGAAGAGGAGATTACACAAGCGCTCCTCAAACTAAAACTAAGCAGCCAATGTGGACCCGACTTACTACAATCTAGGTTCCTACGACTTGGTGCCCCAGCCATTGCTAAACCAATTGCGTCCATAGTCAACTCTATCCTGTCTGCAGGCCATATCCCTAAGACCTGGAAAACTGCCAGAGTTGTCCCAATCTTCAAAAGTGGGGACAAAAACACTGTCTCAAACTACAGGCCAATCTCACTTCTCCCAATTCTATCCAAAGTTATGGAAAAATGTGTCCACTCCCAATTAAGCGAGTTCTACACCAAGACAAATTTCCCTAGCCAATTCCAGTCTGGGTTTCGTCCCAAACACTCCACCGTAACTACCCTGCTAAAAGTTTGCAATGAAATCCAGTGTGGAATGGAACGGGGACAACTCACTGGTGCAATATTCCTAGATTTTGCAAAGGCTTTTGACACAGTTGATCATGCTATCCTGCTTAACAAACTCCAGAGCTCTGGAATAGGGAAACATGCTTTAAACTGGTTTCAGTCCTACCTATCAGGAAGATCCCAACATGTGTCCATCTCAGGCTCTAACTCCAACCCCCTGGATATCACCTGTGGTGTCCCGCAAGGCTCTGTTCTGGGGCCCCTACTCTTCTCAGTGTTCATTAATGATCTTCCCACAGCTTGTAAGGAAGCCTCAATACACATGTATGCAGATGACACAATCCTGTATGCACACAGCCATAGCCTCTCTGACCTTCAACACATACTTCAGTCTGACTTTTTGAGACTCGAAAACTGGATTTCCCAAAACAAACTGTTTTTAAACACTGACAAGACTGTAACAATGGTATTTGGGACCAAGACTAAATTTGTAAAGCTTCCAGTGACTGAGCTCCTGATTAGAACCAACGCTAAAACCACCCTAACACCTGTCACTAGTTTTAAATACCTGGGCTTATGGTTTGACTCCCACTTAACATTCGGGATGCACATTGATACCCTGACAACCAAGACCTATGCCAAACTAGGGGTACTTTACAGGAACAAATCCTCCCTAAGTCTCCTGGTCAGAAAGCGTATTGCACAGCAGATGCTAATGCCAATTATTGACTATGGAGACATAGTATATGGCTCGGCTCCTCAAACCCACCTTAGCAAACTTGACACCCTCTACAATTCAATTTGTCGTTTTGTTCTCCAATGCAACTACAACACACATCACTGCGAAATGCTCAAAGAACTAGATTGGTCATCACTAGAGTCTAGGCGCAAAGTTCACCTTTCCTGTCTCACCCTCAAATACTTTCTGGGCAAGCTACCCAGCTACCTGAACAAGCTCCTCACCCCTACCACATGCAGTACCTATCACCTGAGATCAGACTCCAAAAGACTATTCATGGTCCCAAGACTCAACAAAGTATCCGGACGTTCCTCCTTCTCCTTCCGTGCACCCCAAAACTGGAACAACCTACCAGAGACTCTCATATCCACCACCAGCTTAAGTTCTTTCAAATCTAAGGCTGTCTCACACTTTAATCTGGTCTGTAACTGTTTCATACGCTCATAATATATATTTTCTTTAACTGTGCATGCAATGTCTTGTATATAAATGTATACCTTGTTCATTTATGTAACTGTATTTGTAACCATGTATTATTTGTTTTACTCTGTGCCCAGGACATACTTGAAAACGAGAGGTAACTCTCAATGTATTACTTCCTGGTAAAATATTTTATAAATAAATAAATAAATAAATAATACTTATGACCACCATCTGAGTTCCTATATATATTTTATAATAATACATTTTGACAATTGTTTTATACGGGTCATCTGTGCTAACATTTGTTGCGGTCTGTTTGCTGTCAGGAGTCTACTGTGGGGCTAGTACACACACAGGCGCTGTTGAATCTTTCAATTAATATATATATCTATATATATATATATATATGTGTGTGTGCGTGTGTGTGTATAAATATATATATATATATATATATATGTGTGTGTGTGTGTGTGTGTGTGTGTGTGTATATATATATATGTAACACCCTATCTTATCTACAGTAAATATCTGTTGTTTTTTTTTTCCTCTCTCTACACTGTTTTAGCCATTGAATCCTTTGTATATCAGTATTGCTTGACCTGAAGAAGAGAGGATAACTCTCGAAAGCTTGTCCTATGACATAAATTATTAGTCCAATAAAAAAGGTATCACCTGAAGAACTCATTTATTCTGCACTATATATATATATATATATATATATATATATATATATATATATATATATATGTATGTATATATATATATAAATATATATATATATATATATATAGTATGTGTGTGTGTGTGTGTGTGTGTGTGTGTGTGTGTGTGTGTGTGTGTGTGTGTGTGTGTGTGTGTGTGTGTGTGTGTGTGTGTGTGTGTGTGTGTGTGTATATATATATATAGTATAACTAGTGTTAGTAGTAAATGTAAAATATTAGTTTATTATTATTTATTATAACATACCATGAAAGTAATACATTTTGTTAACCTGCATAATGAAACATCCAATCTGCATCAAATACATTTACACGGCTGATACGCAGCAACTTCATTCTGAGCTAACATGATAAACAGACTTTATGGTTGGCGGCAAGTGGAACTGAGCCCACAATTTTTAGTCCTCGATCAACCAGGAAGTAGTTATAGATGTGTGATGCTTAGGTGTGTATGGAGGAGTACGCTGGGAGATCCTGTATGAAAAATGTGTGCGTGGGAGAGCACGGAGATCCTATATGAAATAAAGTGTGCGCTGGAGAGCACCCCGAGAGAGATGCTATATGAAATAAAGTGTGCGCTGGAGAGCACCCCGGGAGAGATCCTATATGAAATAAAGTGTGCATGGGAGAGTGCGCCGAGAGAGATCCACGGGCTGTATTCAATGGCGGTTTTTAATGAATCTGCGCAGATTGAAGCCAGCCAAATCCATTTGCGGATTTTACACCGCGAAACGCATTTTGGTGGTTACATCAGAGAAAACAGATTTGGGCAGATTCACCCATCTCTACTTAGAATAAAAAATCTAGAATTTCACAAAGAAATTGCAAGCCAACTTGAAAAGGAGCTCAGGGTTTTTGTATCTGTTTTCCATAAATGTACAACCACTTCTCTTCCCCCAGCACCTCTCCTAAGGCATTGAAAGGTATATAGTGTTACTGATACATTCTGTTATATGGGTAGGTTTAATCTCACCTAATTCTGTTTGGCTAAATACTTTCTTTCTTTCTTTTTTTACTAGCTGGTAAATTGAGACTATTGCCCTTCTTCTGAGACTCAACTGGGTCAGAACGTTCCCAGAATTTACATTTCAATTAAAAGAAGGGGAAAAACAAACAATAATAACATATTATGCCAACAGAGAGACGTTTATCCTAGGGGTAAACTGATACACCCTGTCCTTTTTCTAGATGAAAAAGCCCTTCATTCAAAAAGGCCACACATCAGGTGTAACGTATTACCTGCCTGTATTTAAAGTCCTTCTGCGAGGTGTCATGTTAAAGTCCGGCAGATCACCTGGACTTCAGTGGGGCTGAGAGCAGATTTAACATGCTGGCAACAGAAAGTACAAACTTGTTAGAGGAAATATGTGGATAAAACGCTGTTTTATTTGTTGTATGTCAACATGGCTTAAAGCTGACCGGAGAGATTATTAGTTTTATCCTCTCTCTCTTTTTTTCCCGATCTTACTTTCTCTATCTCTCTTTGTCAATCTCTTTCTCGATCCTCTCTCTTTGTCTCGCCCTCTCTCCCCCTCTCTCCCCCTCTTTCTCTCTCTCACTCTTTTTCCCTATCTCCCCCTCTCTCTCTTTTTCCCTATCTCTCTCTCTCTCTCTCTCTCTCTCTCTCTCTCTCTCTCTCTCTCTCTCTCTCTCTCTCTCTCTCTCATTTTCCATCCCCTTCTCTCCATCAACATTTTTTCTCTTCTGTATTCTCTCCTGAAGTTTTGTCTTTTTCTGAGTTTGGCAATTCGTTAGCAGCAGCAGCAGCCAACAAAGTGGTTACATTGATCGCTATATTTATATTTCTACTAATACAGTATATACTTGTTATTAATAAATATATACAGTATATAGATGTGTGTATATATCTGTAATAGATATCTGTGTTACTTTTGCAGTATATTGAGTATTATTTTCCAGGGCTCCGATACAAAAAGGCTTTTCTTCCGTGACCACCAAAGCTTATTTTCATGTTGACATAAAGCAAGGAGTTTAGTTAATCGCAATTTCCATTGGTGAGATTCATTATCCTTCCCTACCGCTGCAATGTCTTAGCAGAACCACTTTCATTTGGTACAACCAACAAACTAACACACTTTATAAACAGGGCATTACTTGTGGTTTATCAAAGAGCAGATGTGTAAATAGTTGTGGAAGAAACATTTCCAAGATTGATGCCACTTCCATCCAGCAAACTAACCGTGATTATATCAAGATGATATCAATATAAGTGTTTATATTTGCTTATTGGGTAAAAATACAATTTCTTTATTCTTTTAGAGCTCATAACATGTACAAAAGGTGATACACGTTGACTTACAAGACAAGGTCATGACCAATGGATGCCTCACTACTCTTCCCCAATTCCATCAACCAATAACAGACACCAACAAACATAGGCACAGTGCGGTTACATGACTGTGGCAGCCATTTTGAATGCACAGAAGAGGTCACTATGTCTTGGGGCCCCCAAAAATGGTGAAATGGAACAGCTTTATTTAGCATACCAACCACCAATACATAACCACTCAACTACCAAACCGTGCCAGGTTGCTATTGATATGTTATGAGCCCCCATATACGTGGGATTTGTGATCCCCTTGCTGGCCTGAATAACCAGCTCAGCCAAGATGATCGTCCTTGGGAGGACGTGACAGCACCTGTCCCAAACTTACCAAAGCGAAAACCTACCCCGGCTATCTGAACCAGCTCCTCACCTCTACCACACGCAGCACTTATCCCCTGAGATCTGACTCCAAAAGACTGTTCACGGTACCAAGGTTCAGAAAAGTATCCGTCCGCTCCTGTTACATACGCCCATAATATATATATTATCTTTAACTGTGCATGCTATGTCTGTAAACATAATATAACCTTTGTTCATTTAATGTAACCATGTATTGTCACCATAACTCTGTTCCCGGCACATATTGAAAATGAGAGGAAACGCTCAATGTATTACTTCCTGGTAAAACATTGTATAAATAAATAAATAATCCTGATGTGCCTCCAGGCCTCAGTCTGGCAACCTCATAAAACCCTGCAAGCTGTGACAAATAAAGGACCGTAACCGATTTCTTATTCACCCCGTTAGTCCCGCTCCTCCCCCCACTTTTTGTTTTTAAATATACAATGCAATATCACTCATACCTTAATAAAATACAGTACACATGACTTATAAAACCACCCGTTACCTCTTTCTAATAAACACAACGTGACCGTGTATTAATTCCTCCTCGCAGCCGGCTCTATACGGGGTGGACGGGAGGGACCCTTACCTTGGCTTGAACAGCGTAAGAAGCAGTTCACCTCCAGGGCTACTTACCTATATAGCCCTGACCTAAACCCCTAACCCCTTATAAACCTGGCGGGACACACACACACACACAAGCGGAATGGGACAATTTGCCATGGCCGTCTAGTCGCTCAGGTAAGTTATTAAGGTTATTATTGCTACTACTTGTTACTACTTTGTGTCTGAAATGCGTAGGAGGCTGCAATACCCCCTGGAGTGATGTTTATTTTTGAATAAAGTAATTTTGCATTTTTACCACCTGTTTCCCTGGTAGTGCGCTGCTTTTCTCTTTTTTTCGTGTTATTAAGGGGTTAACTTTAGGGGTTTTAGTGTGAGGTGTACGGTTAGGGGGTTAGGGTGAAGGGTAAGGTTAGGGGGGTAGGGTTAGGAGATTAGGTTAGGGATTGTAGGGTAAGGGCTCAGATTTTGGGTTTCAGGTAAAGGGTTATGGTTTACCTTTTTAGTGTAGGGCGTTAAGGCTAGTGCAGGGGTGGCCAACTCCAATCCTCAAGGGCAACCAACAGGTCCGGTTTAAGGATATCCGTGCTTCAGCACAGATGGCTCAATCAGTGGCTCAGTAAACCACCGATTGAGCCACCTTTGCTGAAGCAGGGATATCCCTAATAGCTGGCCTGTAGGTGGCCATTGCGGACTGTACAGGAGTTGGCCACCCCATGGCTAGCGGTTCTAGGGTAAGGGGTTAAGGTTTTTAGGGTGAAGATTAGCGTTAGCATTAGGGGTTTAAGGCTAGGGTTTTAGGGTGAGGGGTTAAGGTTAGGGGTTTTAGGGTAAGGGGTTAACAGGTTTGGATAAGGACTTAATGTTAAGGTATTTTAGGGTAAGGGGTAAGGTTAGGGGATTACCTTCACGGTGAGACGGCCGGCGGCGAGCTGCCCTAGACCGACACAAGCAATGTTAAGCAGTGTGCCTGCCCCGCAGAGCTCACGATCTAACAAGCATAGTGCGAGACAAACAGATACAACGGAACGTGTCACTGGACCTGCTGGCAGTGAAGAGGTTAAAGGTCGATCAATTCCTCATATCTGCTTTCTTGGTCTTGACTCAAAAGCAAATTGACCCCATGTGCTCCCATGTTAGACATCCTTGGGCGCCGAACAGATTTCTTTAATAATGACGTTTAATTCGTGGCTTGCTTGTGTTTTGAAAAAAAAAAATTCTGCAAAATTATGTATTCATTTATTCCGGGGATCTGGAAGGTCGTGTTTTCAGGGAGGTCCGGGCGGCGAGTAATGAAATGCACTCAGCTCTGTGAACGTTTTATCTGATGATAGGAGCTGGAATACACCGGGAACGGAACGCAGACGTGTCCTGTTCTACTCGCTTCAAGGAGAGAGGTTTACAAACCGCGACGCTCTAGCTGTTGCAAACTGCGAGCTGTGCAAATGGGGAGCGTGGTGTTTCCAGCCTCTGTTTAATAAGGATTAAAGGTGTGCCAATATCTTCAAAGGCGCTTCGTAGCATGGTGGCGAATGTCTTGTGGGTATTGTTTTTTGTGTGAAATTTCCGCTAAATTACTGAGGGATGTTTAATGCTCGGACAAACACAAAGTGCGAAGCCGGTTTCTCAAAAATGCAAGAGTCATAGGGAGCAGTTATAGGAGCAGATATGGGAGGAGTTATAGGGAGCAGTTTGCGGAGGAGTTATAAGGAGCAGTTATAGGAGCAGTTAGGGGAGGAGTTATAGGGAGCAGTTTGGGGAGGAGTTATAAGGAGCAGTTAGGGGAGGAGTTATAGGGAGTGGTTATAGGAGTAGTTGGGGAGGAATTATAGGGAGCAATTAGAGGAGGAGTTATAGGGAACAAGTATAGGAGCAGTTGGGGAGTAGTTATGGGGAGCGGTTAAAGGGGCAGTTAGGGGAGGAATTATAGGAAGCAGTTAGGGGAGGAGTTATAGGGAGCGGTTATAGGAGCAGTTAGGGGAAGAGTTATAGGGAGCGGTTAAAGGAGCAGCTAGGGGAGGAGTTATAGGAGCAGTTATGTATGAGCAGTTAGGGGAGGAGTTATAGGAGCAGTTATATATGAGCTCCTCTCGGCACAGGATTTTTGGGTTTAAATTACTCTGCGCCACCCAACGAAGAGACCGTTGAGGTTTTTGTACTCTAAATGACTGAATCTGTGAAAGAATTCCCATGGAAAGTTTTCACTGGCTACGAAGGAATCTCTTTCTTTCCCAGGCCGGTGCGGCTAATGCAAGCCCTCCCCTTCTAATGAGTAAAACCTCTTTAAGATGGGAAATAAGTTTCTCTTGTAATTAATTGTGAAGGTCACTAACCCCTTCAGTGCCAGAAGGTCCTGCCCTCTTCATGCCCAATGGTCCTCCGGCGCTGACCGATTCACGCGTCTGCTTCTGGCAGCCGGACACGAAGTGAAGAGCAAAGGGCAGGGTAGGACCCCAAGAGTGGTCCTGTGAAGCGCTGCTCGCGGACAGCCCCCTAAAAAATGAGCACATACAGTATGTGGGTGAGCCACCAGCAAGTCAGGTTTTAAGTGACTGAGCCACGGATTGAGCCACTGGTGCTGAAGCAGTGGTATCTCGAGAATCTGACCTGTTGGTGGCTCCTGAGGACTGGAGTTGGCCAGCCAGCGACTGAGCCACTGATTGAACCACCTGTGCTGAATCAGGGATATCTTTTAAACCTGGCCCTTGAGGACTGGAGTTGGGCACCCCTGCAGTATGGCGTACACCATAAGGGCCTCTTGGGTGGAACTTTTGTATGGCCTTTGCTGTGCGTCAATAGGGCGCTGAAGTGGGTAACCTAATGCGCAAGATCAAAAAAAAATTATATGATCGGATTAAGCTTTAACTGAAGAATATTTCATTCTGATCCAAACACCCTAAGCAGCTAACAAAGCGCATTTGTACAATGGTCACAACCGGTTTTATTTATTTATTGGACCAGAGTAAGTACCACTATTTTGTTACTTCCACATCCACGTTTTTTTTTAGAGAAATTAGGATTTGTTTTAGGAAACATCACTTCCATTTTTCTAAAATACCATTCAAAAAACTCCCCTACCTCCCAAAGTTTAACAAATGTTGGATTGTTTTATTGAGTCCGTTCAAATGCTGCTTCTTAGTGAAGCACGGTACAGAAATCAATGCTCTGTCCAACTCCCCCTCCCCCCCACAGATATTTATACGATTAACTCATATTAGCTTTTGCTTGTCAAGATCTAAATTGAATTGTATGCGGGTTTGAACAGGTCGCAAACTCATCAAAACTCCTTTTGTTGCCGTTATTACAGCCAGATCGTCATTTCTGATGTCTTATATGCAAATAGAATTGAATTCACCTGTATTTAAAACTAATGGATTTCAAACAACCCACAGTCTTCCACTTTAATGAGAGTTAGATTAATGAAAAAAGACCCCTTTGCCTTGGATTGCATGACAACATTTTCAAATTGCATTCCTGAAACAGACAATTCACTTATTCAGAGTAATTGGATGCTCAGTAGGGTTAATACGTACAACGTCCTTAAATGAAAATCTTCTATTGTAAGCAAGGCTGTATTATACCTGAAGCATTCTCAACGGGGTTTGGTTAGGGTCCTGAGTTAATTATACCGCATTCTATTTTTTGAATGAATTCAAGCATGAATTCTACACAGCAAAGATTGGGATAATTATATTCAATTCTCGCCGGTGCCCTGCTGAATGAATTGACCTTTTGGATAAAACTAGTCTCTTGAGCAAGAAACCAGAATAAAGGCAAAGCAGGGAGAGGCAAAGAAGTCCCGAAGCCTCAATACGGCAAAGCCTGAGCAACAGGCAAGGTTGGGTTTGGCTTTTTTTTCCCCCTACGCAACACGAGAGATGGGCGGACGTTCCGTTAAAACCCGGATCCGACGCAGGTTGGATAGTTCTTTTAAGCCGCGGATTTTTCACGGATTAATTTTAAAAGGTGCAAATTCTGTTTTTTTTCTATTGCTGAAAATCCGCCCGATGGATTTGGAATCCATGGGACGGATTTATGCGAAATCCAACGTCCCGAGAATCAGAGCCCGTAGTCTAATTTGAAAGAATCCGCGCGGGCTAAAGTGGGTGAAATCCGACTTCGGATTTCAGGGCGCAGAGCGCATTTGGTCTGAAAAGCGTGGATTGGATTAAGACAGGTTCGCTCATCGCTATGCGTTATGGGATTTGACACTGCTTGCGTGTAATTCCTATTACAGGAGCAGATCCCCTAGGGTCGCCAGATGTCCCCTATGTACGGGATTACCCCTTATTTCATTGACTTGTCCCGTTGTCCCGGAAAGGTCTGTCCGGAAGCATCATTGTCCCGTATATTAGCGCCTTGGCGTCAAATGCCTGAACTTTAAATGACTGTAATGAAATCAATCAATAAAAAACCTTACACATTTCTATGTGAGGGTAATAGTTCCGCATTCCTGTAGTTGTCGCCTCACTAAATGATTTAATTGATTGAAAAATGGCTCCCCAGAATCCTTAGCGCCACACATCCAACCCAGTTCTGCCGCCGACTTACATGCAACAAGAGTTTCTTTCTTCGAAATCAGTATCCTGAGTTTGAGCTGGAAAGGTTTAGCCCTCGTAGTGGGTACGGTTGGCCGGTATCCAGTATTGAATCAGACTGTCCTGTATTTGGACACTCTATCCAGTAAAAAAAATAGAGGTAGGACTGAACATATATGTGTATACCGGTATTACCTCTCTGGACATAGTGACCTGACCGGCTTGAAAATGTGCCCGTTCCTAATTTTCTTACAATACTGTGTTTCTTAACGCTCCTTTAAACCCTATTTTACCTTAGGCTGAACGAGGAAATACATAACATCATTATAATATTAGGTAATATTAATGTTGTACTTCATTCTGCTACATGGAGCTATAAGATCCCACAATAATGTTTGCTAATAAGAAGTACGTCCGCAAACATATCTAAATAAGTCCGACTCGCTGGTTAATCAATAATGCGTTTTGTAAGAGGCAGATGGTTTGCTGCGAACGGCAAATGAATGATTTGCTTGTCAATCTGATTAATGACAGGCCCATCAATTAAGCAGTTAGGTTCTTCCTGCTCTTAATATGATCTTCTTTGATTGCTAACGAGCTTTGCTGAAGGAAAGGTAACCCCCTCGGGGTCCCGCAACGGATGGCATAGCAATGATTTTGCTGACCTCCCCCCCCCCCTACCCCCTGGCAGGTGGGGGGTTAACTCAGAAAGTTTAACAAAATGAGTTTGGTAACCATTTTTTCTTTAATTTAGTTCTCTCCCCCTGAGTCCCAAACCCATGCAGTTTTCTGTTTGGGAGAAATCTTGATCATGTAAAAACTTATTTAACCGTTTGAGGGTCAGAGACGCCACGGCGCCGGAGTGCCGCATCACAATAACCACGACGGCACCGACCACGTGACCACGATGGCACCGGTGATGGATAGCAGATATTGGGATTTTCTTAAAACTGCACACATGTTGTGTCCTCACGTCCGGACTACTGCAATGCACCCTACCTGGATCTTCCTGAAGCAGAGCTGTGCCGCCTGCAGCTAGTGCAGAACGCTGCGGTCATGTTGTTAATTAAACAAATTCGTTCTTGCCAAACGACACCTGTTCTCCGTTCCCTGCAATGGTTGCCTATAAAATGACGAATTTATTTCAAGATTGGCTTGTTGACATTCAAAAATGCAGCTCCTGCGAGGCTGGCTGCGTGTGCAGCCGAATTTCCCGGTCTGCAGAGAGCTGCAGGGAGAAAGACAGGAGGGGGCGGGGGGGGGGGCGTGACGCGGGTTCGGCCGTGACATCACCCGGCAGGTTCACCCTCATTGGCTGAACCGCCAGGGGGCGTGGCCTAGTGCTCCGTTGCGACTCCTGATCTCAATTTTCTTGAGAGCAGGAGTTTCTGTCTGTGCAGCGCGGCGGCCGCCCCTCGCAAGAGGCCCGGCCCCATTGTGGGGCAGCTCTTGTCCCGGCACGGCCGCTGCAGTAGCCAGCGGGGACCTGGCCTAAGAGCTTCTAGCTCCCTACACTCCCATTCTTTCACTTCCATCTGTAGACAAAGGACTCCTAACAGTTCCCAGAATCTCCGTAACTCCCTTTGGTGCCCGAGCTTTTAGCCACGCTGATCCCACCTTTTAGCCACGCTGATCCCACTCTTTGGAACAGTCTGCCTCGTACAGCCCAAGAGGCCCCCTCTCGGGGAATCTATAAAAACAGACTTAGGGACCTACCTTGCGCAGGTGAAAGGTGAGTTTGCTAGAGTAGCCGTGTGCATTAACCCTGGTTGCATATGTAGCCCTTGTACCCCCCTCCCAAGTGAGATTAGGTTTGCCACTCCATATTTGTGGTGGTGCGTACCTGTGTGGCAACAAGAGGGCTGAGTGCTCTGCGGTGTTGTGAGGAGAACAGGACAGGGTTTCCGCTTTCTGAATGAGTATATGAAGGAACACAGCCATCCAGTACTCCCCACTGCCTTCAGTTGGAGTCTAGACCTGACCTTGAACTGTTATTTTTTATGGGAGCTAAAATTTGTAGTGACGCAAGTAAACGAAAAGCATGGTGTGGCGATTTTCACTTCTCATTCACCACACTTCTCTTCTCATTTTGTGGCTACATTGAAAAATAGGTTGCCTACCTCTGTTCTAATGGCACGGATTAGGATCAGTTAGATATATATACACCGCTGAACACCTTTATAACGCAGTCCACAGAATGAGACCGCGTTATAACCGCGGTACTAGCATATGAAAGGTCCTGGGTTTGATTCCCATATGATATGGTATAATTTATAAATTATTATTTTAATTAAAATGAATAATTGATAAATTATTATTTTATTTATTTTATAATTTATAAATTATTATATAAAATAATAATCTATAAATTATACCATATCATACAGGAATCAAACCTGGAATTGGTACAAGCATATGAAAGGTCCTGGGTTCGAGTCCTGCATGTGTATTATATCAAATGTATTCATGTTCATGGTGTAGGGGGGTGTGTGTGTGTATGTGTTCGTTAGCATGGAATGTTTAAAATAAAAATATATATATATATATATGGAGATGATTTTTAATCTGGAGCCACACTCAGACCACGTTATAAGCAGATCCGCGTTGTAGCAGATCACGCTATAACAGGGTTGAGCTGTATATATATTGTGATGGTAGGGGTAAATATAGCTGCTATTAATAAGGTTATGTCTGCCTCTGAGGGAGTGTGTAGAGTTATCTCTCTCTTCTGAGCAGACCAGGAAAAAACAAGGTTTGCAAGCTGATTGGAAAGGGGAGATTTAAAAAGCAGACAAACCTCCCACACTCTTTCATTTTGTTCTCAACCTGTGAGGGAACAGGCTGCAGAGAGCCTGTCAGGGGGAGAGCCTGAACTGCCTTTTGTTTTGCAGAAGTATGCTATTTAAGTTAAAGACTGTGTTTTGTTACTGAATTACTGCATCCCCTGATACGGGGAATAAAGAACTTTCTTTACAAGAAATTGGTGTGTGAGCTCCTTCCTGACCACATCTACTGTACAAGGCTGCTCCATTACAAATGGTGTCAGAAGTGGGATAGCGCCCCCTCTGGTCAGTTGAGAGAATACACCTGAAGTTTCCACATGAAGATGGAAAAACTGATAAAGTATCTGGCTAAAAACCAGGCTGTACAACAACAGCAATTACAGATACTTCTGCAACAACAGGCTGCACAACAGCAGCAACAACAGCAGCGAGAGATTGAAAATCAGGCTGAACAACAATAACAGGTACTGCTGCAACAACAGGCTGCACAACAACAGCAACAAGCCACCCAACAGCAGCAAGAGGCTGAAAACCAAGCTGCACAGCAACAGCTGTTACAGCTAATCCTGCAAAAACAGGATGCACAACAACAGCAGCAACAAGCCGCATAACAGTAGCAATTACAGGCCGTGCAACAGCAGCGAGAGGCTGAAAACCGGGCCGCTCAGCAGCAGTTTTTCCTACAGCTAACAGTTCACCAGACTCAGGCTCAACAGCAGCTGGTACAGCAGATGGGAGCTGCAACAAGCATGGAGGCACCAAGTCCCGGTTCCTGAAACCCGGGCACTGAAGATCAGAGACCTGTCATTAGGCTGACGAAAATGGGACCCGATGACGATACAGAGTCCTACCTCATCACGTTTGAGCGAGTTGCATTTTTTTCACAATGGCCCAAGGTGGAGTGGACAGCCCACCTGGCCCAGCAGTTAACAGGAGAAACACAGGCAGCATATCGCGCCCTTGACAATACTGCAGCACTCGACTGGCTAAAACCCACGGCCTGCAGCTCCAGCAAGGTTATGGAGTTAGTCGCCCTAGAACAGTTTTTGCGACTTTACCCCTAAGCGGAAGGGAATGAGTTTGTTGGCATTCGGCCAAGACCCTCTGGGAAGTATGCGGACTAATGGAGAACTTTTTAGCCACAGAACAGTCGTGTGCGCAAGGTCCACGGGGGGGGGGGGGGGGGGAATGGTAGCCATTTAAAAAAAACGGTACATTCGGAAAAAGCAATTTTTCTTCACCAAGCAGAAGCTCAGGGGCCAAATGGAGGGCTCCGGTTGCATTCAATATGGGACATAGTACATGCCAATCAGGATCTACCGGGGGAGTCTCCCATACGGGCCTACAAAAGACTCCAGAAGCCAGAAGGGAGTCGGTGTCCACCTCAGAGCCTATAGTGAGGTTTTCCTGACGTTGTCTCCATATGGACTGTAACTATGCTCACGCCTACTTGACCCTAGGCAAGGCGATAGACCCTGCCAGAACTAAATTCCTAATATCCTTGAAAGTAGAAGGAATATTCCTTGGAAATTGACGGAATTAAGGTGGAGGGGTTGGTGGATTCTGGCTTTAGTCAGACACTGGTACATCGGAGCTTGTGGCAGTAGATAAACTTACGGGATCGGCCCAGGTAAGCATTGAATGTATACATGGGGATGTTAAGGAGTACCCTCATGCCAGGGTGAAACTAACGGTGGGAGGACACTCAGAGGTTTTGTTGGTGGGAGTCGCCAAAGAACTCCCATACCCAGAGATTTTAGGTTGGGATTGGAGGTTCTTTGATGATTTACTCACAAAATCTGTTTTGTCCCTTAGGACCCAGGGGAGGAGAAAGACAGAGATAACGCTGGGGAAATTGTTCCCTTTTACGGACCCAGCGCTGTTTCCTTCCAGGTTCTGCCCCCGAAAAACCAAAAAGCAGCGCAGGACAGAAAAAAAGAAGGTGCCCGCCAGGTAATAAGAGTTGGTACTGCCCAAGAGTTAGAGACATCCCAAACTAGTCAGAGATGTGTTCCCCAATGGGTGAATGGGCAGGGAATAAATAACCTTCCAGTACTGGAGGCCAAGATGTTGATGGAGTTTTCAAATTTTCTGCTCGAGCAAACAAATGACGATTCATTAAGCCGTGTGTATGACCAGGTGGCAGTGGTAGACAAGGAGGTAATAGTACCCCAGCGGGATCAGTATTTTTCCTAATTTTGAGTTGCATAATTACCTCTTATATCGAGTAGAGAATGACAAGCAAACTCAAAAGACACAAATGCAACTGCTAGTGCCAAGACCCTATAGAAAAGAGGTATTGCGGTTAGCTCATACTCTTCGTTGTTCATGTCATTTGGAAAGGAAGAAAACCTGAATTCGCCTCACGGCATGATTCTATTGGCCAGGAATTTATACAGTTGTAAGGGACTTCTGTGATTCATGCCCTGAGTGCCATATGGTTGCCCCAAAAGGGAACACCAAAGTCCCTTTGGTGCCTATCCCATTGGTAGAGACCCTTTTTGAAAGGATAGGTGTGGATAGTGTGGGTCCACAGGAAAAAAGAGCTGCAGGGTACCAGTATATACTCGTCATAGTACACTATGCTACAAGGTTCCCAGAAGCTATTCCATTGAGAACGACATCTGCTAAGGTTGTAGCCACCGATCTAATTAAGGTCTTCTCCTGAGTGGGTTTTCTTTCCGAAATTTTAACAGAATAGGGAACAAATTTTATGTCCAGACTCATGAAGGAGATCTGCGGTCTGTTAAAATTGAAGTCAGTACGGACCTCGGTTTATCATCCGCAAACAGATGGACTAGTCAAACGGTTTAATAAGACGCTTAAAAATATGTTAAGGAAATTTATATCCACAGAGACACAGCATTGGGATGAACTGCTTCCACCTCTTCTCTTTGTCATTCGGGAAGTCCCCCAGCCTTCCACAGGGTTTTCCCCTTTGAGTTACATTATGGAAGACAACCAAGAGGAATTCTGAATTTGGTAAAAGAAATGTGGGAAGAACAAATCACAAGGGTAAATAATGTAGTATAGTATGTATTGAAACTAAGAGAAAGGTTAGACAGTCTAGGGGTGTTTGCACAGGACATTTTGCTAGAGGCACAAACAGCACAGGAAAGGAATTATAATAGAGGGGCTCGCACAAGAGAATTTCAGCCAGGGGATAGGGTTTTGCTCCTTCTTCCGACTACAGAGTCTAAGTTGTTGGCAAAATGGCAAGGACCCTTTGAGGTAGCACGACAAGTTGGACCTGTAGACCAGTGGCGCGTAACTCCCCATGCCTGAGCCCCCTACCTGCTCAGCTCCTCTGTTGCGCCCTCCATCACCTCTAAAGTTGCGTCAAATTACGCTGCGGGGTCATGGGACGTCACGTGACCCGCGGCGTCATTTGATGTCACGTCTCCATGGCAACGGGTGTCATTTGACGCCGCATTGTCATAGAGACGCGTGACTGGAGCCGAGTAAGTAAGTTTACAAAGGCCTCACGCTCTCAGTGCGGGACCTCTGCAAACACAGCGGCTCCCCAGAAACGTTTCCTGCCCCCTAGTTTGTGCACCGCTGCCGTAGACTATGAAATAAACAGGCAGGGAAAAGAAAAACAAATTTATCATATAAATCTATTGAAGCCCTGGAAAGCTCAAGAAAGTTTGTTTGTGTCAATAGGAGAGAAGGAGTTAGATTTGGGACAACAAGTAGACCCTGGAAGGAAAAAGGAGTGTCCAACTGGGGGAAAAAACTGTCCTAGGAACAAAAAACACAGGCTCAAAATACGGTGAAACAATTTGTGGATGTGTTCTCTCCATTGCCAGGGGAAACACATCTGATTGCACACCATGTCGAAATGGAACCAGAGCAAAAGAAGTATCTGGGCGCTCTCTCACTGGATTCTAAGAATATATAAAAGGATGGATACTACCTTCTCATGGGGTAAATGAACCCCTTGAGTTGACGTCTCTCTTTAGTGCTCAAACCCATTTCAGGACCTATCCAGGATCCTTAGTACAGAGAAAACAAGAAAAGAATGGGGGAGCACAGGGTGAGAGGAATACTGTGACACTCTTCTTAAAGGTGCAGAAATAAATTAATAATCATGAAATGATTTGACTGATGATTAATGCATGAAATAAATAAATAGATAACACTCACACGGGCTTGTGTGAGCACCCAAATTGTATTGGTGTCTTTGTTATCCTCGTTGTTATCCTCGTTGTGGTAATTGGGTCCAACGTCAAATAAGACCAGTGCATGGGGGGGTAGGTGAAAGTGAGGTGAGGGATATAGGGTGTGTAGAACAGGTATACAAATACTCACACGGCCCTGTGTGAGTGAGTGCACATCAGGGTTTGCTTGACTCCTCCTGCAGGGTCCCGTGTCAGCTTGCGCTCCTTCAGTCTCACTTCCCCTCGGTGTAGATAATCCACAAGTCAATTTCAAATGAAATGACAGTGTTTTATTAATGGAACCAGGTAAGAAAGGGAAACAGAGACCTTACCGAATTCCGGAAAAATTAAGGGGAGTAGTAGAAACAGAACTAGACAACATGCTTCAATTGGGGGTGATAGAAAGGTCACGGAGTGAGTGGTGTAGCCCCATCGTGTTAGTCCCTAAGACTGATGGGTCTACACGGTTTTGTATAGATTTTAGAAAAGTAAATGCGGTTTCTAACTTCGATGTATACCCCATGCCCAGAGTTTATTTATTTATTTATTTATTTATAAAATATTTTACCAGGAAGTAATACATTGAGAGTTACCTCTCGTTTTCAAGTATGTCCTGGGCACAGAGTAAAACAAATAATACATGGTTACAAATACAGTTACATAAATGAACAAGGTATACATTTATATACAAGACATTGCATGCACAGTTAAAGAAAATATATATTATGAGCGTATGAAACAGTTACAGACCAGATTAAAGTGTGAGACAGCCTTAGATTTGAAAGAACTTAAGCTGGTGGTGGATATGAGAGTCTCTGGTAGGTTGTTCCAGTTTTGGGGTGCACGGAAGGAGAAGGAGGAGTTGATGAATTATTGGAGAGATTAGTGTAACGCTTGCGCTGCCCACGAGCAAGACAGGACCCCGGTACTGGGGTGGGGAAGTATTAAACCAAGCACCCACAGCAGCGGAAGCGTGCCTGGCAGGTTTATTGTAAACATAGCCGGGTCTGGGTTGGAGAGAGTGGGTTAGTCCAGATACTTGCAAAGGTCTTAGGTTGGAGAGATTAGAATGGTCAAAGTCGGAATAGCCGTGGTCTGGGGTTGGAGAGGTCAGAATAGTGGTAGTCCGTGTAAGCACAGACATGGAAGCACAAGGCTACAAGTAGTTATGCTCAGCAAGGTAATACAGGAACTACAGGGTATTTATAGCACACAGGAAAAAGTCACAAGGGAGGCGGAACGGAGGCACGGCCTCTGCGGAGGCAAGGATTGGCTGCAGGAGACAATTGGGCTGTAAGTACTTGCCACGCAGCTGGGGAGCGATGCACGACATCACGTGTGCGCCGCGTGTGAGGGAAGCGCGTCCGAAACGGTGGAGCAAAGCGCTGTGGCACTCTAGAAAAGCTGCGCATGCGCGCGCTCTGTAAGCAGAGCGGGGGTACGTGCACGTGCTGGTGCCAGAGTAGAGGTCTGCGAGACAACAGGTAAGGAGGGAACACGTCGCAGAGGACGTGTTCCCCGATTCCTTACAATTAGGGAAGGCCAAGTATATCACAACATTGGATTTGACTAAAGGATATTGGCAGATCCCTTTAACAGGAAAGTCACAGGAAAAGACTGCTTTTGACACTCCATTTGGTCTGTTTCACTTTTGGACCATGCCGTTTGGATTGCATGTTGCTCCCACTACCTTCCAGAGGTTAATGGATCAGATATTGTTACCCCATAACACATATGCCGCAGCCTATCTTGACAATGTAGTCATTTAT
Organism: Ascaphus truei; assembly: GCF_040206685.1. Lineage (NCBI taxonomy): Eukaryota > Metazoa > Chordata > Amphibia > Anura > Ascaphidae > Ascaphus > Ascaphus truei. Next base: position 36,959,453 of record NC_134501.1, on the reverse strand, counting down.
TCGACAGATTGGGAAACACATTTAGCTAAAGTATCGGCAGTATTAAGGTCCCTTAGAAAGGCATGCCTGACTGCCAACCCAGCAAAATGCTCAGTAGGGAGAAATGAAACTAAGTACTTAGGCTACATACTTGGCAATGGACAAATAAAGCCTGTCTGCCGCAAGGTGCAGGTGTTGATGGATTGTCCAGTACCAACAACAAAAAGCAGGTGAGAGCTTTTTTGGGCTTAGCAGGATATTATAGAAAATTTGTACCACATTTTTCCACAGTCCTTGCCCCCCTCACCAATCTAATAACAAACACAGCACCCAATAAAGTTACGTGGACAGCACAGTGTGAGGAGGCATTTCAGGGAGTGAAAAAAATACTCTGTACTTTGAGAAGCCCTTTATTCTGCAGACGGATGCCTCAGAAGTAGGTTTAGGGGTCGTCTTGTCTCAAGAGGTAGACGGGGAAGTGTCTGGTCCTATACCTTAGTAGGAAGCTCTTAAAAAGAGAATAGGCCTACACAGTAATAGAGGAGTGTTTATCTGTAAAGTGGGCAGTATCAGCACTCAGGTACTATCTGCTTGGCACCACATTTACCATGGTAACAGACCATGCCCCCCTAAAGTGGGCAGTATCAGCACTCAGGTACTATCTGCTGGGCACCACATTTACCATGGTAACAGACCATGCCCCCCTAAAGTGGGCAGTATCAGCACTCAGGTACTATCTCCTGGGCACCACATTTACCCCGGTAACAGACCATGCCCCCCTAAAGTGGCTTCATTAAATGAAGGACACAAACCCTAGAGTCACACACTGGTACCTCTCCCTTCAACCCTTCTCCTTCCGGGTACAACATAGGGCTGGGAAGTTACATGCAAACGCAGACTTTTTGTCCCGAGAAGGAGGGGGGGGGGGAGGGATTGTTTTAAAAGGTGACTGTGGAGGAGCAACACTCTGAGGGGGGAGGTATGTGAGGGAGTGTATAGGGTTAAAACTCTTTCACTTGAGCAGACCAGGAAAAACCACACCCTGGCTTGTAGGTCTGTAAGATGATTGGAAAGGGGTGGGTTAAAAGGCAGGCAGAAATCTTCCCACATTCTCTTTCATTTTGCTCTCAACCTGTGAGGGAACAGACTGCAGAGAGCCTGTCAGGGGGGGAGCAGAGAGCCTGTCAGGGGGGGAGCCTGAACTGCCTTTTGGATACCAGCGATTAGATACTGTCCGGTTGTTTTGCAGACGTATGCTATTTAAGTTAAAGACTGTTTTGTTTTGTTACCGAATTGCTGCATCCCCTGATACGGGGAATAAAGAACTTTCGTTACAAGAAAGTGGTGTTTGAGCTCCTTCCTTACCACATCTACAAGGCCGCTCCGTTACACTGCCATTACCCCTACCTGTCAGTAATACATTGGTATTGTATTATAAGTTATGTACTGTATATGTTGTATGTCTTTTCTTGGTTCCAGCACCTCAGGAATCAGGGGTTAATATGTTTGCAGGAGAATTGTTGCAACTTGGTCTGTGACCTTTCCCTGTATCCTTGTTATGTTGCAGTTTTACCCACCAATCAGCACCTGGACATGTAGGCAGCACCTGGCCCTGAGTGTTGCAATATTATGTTTTAAGTGTGTAAAAAGGTGGGAGGGAGACCCCTAGCAGACAGAGCCTGCAGAGAGTTACAGAGGTGTTGCTGTGACAGAGAGAAACTGCAGTGTCCGCTCCAGTGCTGGTCTCAGGCCTGAAAACCAGTCCTGTAGCCACTGGGCAAGAAGAGAGAACGGGCAATCTCAGCAAGGCGGTCCCTGAAACTAGATATGCAGGGTATCCCCCAGTTGGGTATGTGTGATGTTTGTGTGTTTTGTATAGTTGTGGATATACTTTTCCAATAAATTAATTTTACAAACTCTCATGTTCTGTCTGGTGATATTGATCCCTGGTATTAGTCCTGGTCTCCCGTGAGATATCTATATACCGAAAAACAAATAGAAGTGCTACAGTGGTTACTAATTAAATGTATTAAAGTATATTTGAAACTGTATTTATATAGTGACTTAAATGGGTGTTAATAGTGTATATGGTGAAGATTATGTAACCCTGTTTCCCCCACCCAATCTCACATAGGGTCTCCTAAGGGAAATACTGCTCTGATTATATCGGTCTGGTTGGTGCCTTCCTGCTGGCAACAGGGGGCACTGGGTCTCCCGCCTGAAGTTGTAGGGGAATACCAGCTTCTGGGGTTGTGCCCGAATTCTACTTACAGGTGCTGTGCCACCATTTGTGCAGCCCCCAGTGGTATGGGGTGAAGTATCTGCAAAAGAACTCATCCCTCTCCTCCCAATATACTTCACTCTCAGGCAGGAGGTATAGGTAAAATGCAGCAGTCTTTATTTGATCTTCCTCTTTAGCAGCAGTCTCAATCACAGCACTCAAAGGTATTTACCCTCAGGATGTCCCTGAACTCACTCCTGGCCAAAGGCACCAAGAGTGGTTCTTGCTCTTCCCCTACCCCCTTTTAGGGTAGGAGGTATGCGTCTACGCCAACTCCCCTAAGGGAGGGCCTCAAGTTTACCAGAGCCCTGGCAGCTTGGCATGGGTACCTTGCCTCTCAAAGGTAGAGACCAACTCACTAAATAGGACGTTGCAGTACATTAAGCAAGCTCCAGCAGGCACCACCCCTGTGTCTCGAATTGGACACAGAGCCTGATGACACTGACTCACTGCACTGCATGAAGTGGGGAAAACCCATGATTGCTCCTGGCAAACCTGCCCTTACCCAGGTATTACTGCCAGGAGGAGAGAAGACCTTTAGCCCAAACCACACAGGGCTACAATTATAATAAGGAAAAATACTCCTTGAGAAAGGGCTTTTAGAGCCTGAAACGCGTAGGAGGTTTTTCTGTTGTATTTTGTTTGTTACTTTTGTTTTTTATGTAGTTTAATAAACTTTTTTATTCTTCCAACCTTCTGGTGAGCTGATGGTGCTTTATGTTTGGACGTCGCACTTCATACCAATCCTTTTTTCTTTATACACTGCCTGTTGATTGGAGAGACGCACTGTGGCTGTGAGGGCACGATACATGGGATCCTTTCCACATAGGAGGTACTTGTGGAACCTGCAGAGCGAGTGGAGCGTTCCCGGACGGACCGGAAGTGGTTACACACACCACCGGCACTCGGGAGCTCCACGGGGTTGGAGAGAAGGAGTTGGCAGTTGAGTTGGAGACTACGACATCCACGCCAAACACCAGGTACAGACGCAGTGATAACGGAGTGCTACACAACGAGATCAACGGAGGTAATACATATTTCTTCCGTTATATGCCTATCCCAGGTAGCGTTTGTCCATTGGAACTCCTACACTGCATACCTGGCTCCTGGTTACTTCTCCCAGCAGTTTATAATGAATCCTACGTTTGAATTTTCCCTCACTTCAAACCACAGTTGTCCTAAGTTACATTGACTTTATTATTTATATTTCACGACTCTCCGTTTAGAGCTTTGAGCAGCTATTCCCTTGGTTCCTACAATTATAATAATTAATCAAATTACAATTACTAGTGATACACAGTGATTGAAAACACAATATACAGTGAAATAGGAATTCAAATGTAAAAGTCCCGAAAATAACAGAATTTGTTTTACAACCAGTTCCACAGGGTGGAATTAGCAGACGAAATCCAGTCCTTGACAAGCAAATCCCTTGGAGCAAACTGCAGTTTCTTTAGTGATATAGCCGACCACAAAAATACCTAGAAAATAAAACAAAAAGAAGCGCAAGCTCCATAGCATAACGCTGTGTGAAGAAATGTGATATATTATTAAAAGGAGAGAGATATCGGTCCATAGGACTGTCACGCTGCGCTCACCACAAACAGGACTAGACCGCGGGGCTGAGGTGGGGATGTATATAACCGTCGCCCAACAACCACGGAGCCAGGTCCGGAATGCGTTGTCGGAGTCGTGGAGCTGGGTCGGGGCAGGAGAGTTCGGGGAAGCCGTGGTACTTGCCGTGATCCGGGGTTGGAGAGAGAAGAATCGTCGTATCCGAAGCTGTGATCGAGGAGAGGAGAGAGAAGAATCGTCGTTATCCGAAGCCATGATCAAGGAGAGGAGAGAGCGGGGGTCCAATAACAAGCCGAAGTCCAGGGGTAGAGAAGAGACAGGTCCAGGTACAAGCAGGGGTCACAACACGAGTCAGGCAAGGCACAGGAACAGACAAGATCCAAGAAGCAGCAAGCACAGCACAACAGTGTTTATGTCCAGCAAAGTGAAAGTGAAACAGGAAGGTATTAAAAGGGGAAAGCACCAATCAGGAACTAGCAGATGATGACCTCACACATAAGCCACGAGCCGATAGGGTGGTGCAGGATTGGGTAATGGTGTAACACAGCTGATGCTGCTAGTGTTCGTTGGCGTGCGGCGTGCGCGCGTACGAGGAGTGCGATGCAGAGTGGGTGCTGTGGTGATACTGCGGGAGCGCGCCTCCGCGGATGAAGCATTGTGCAGCTGCGTGCGCACCGATAGCAGTCTGTGAATGTCAGGGGTACAGCCGCGTGACGTGTGCAGGGGGCGGAGCCTGGTGGCGATCCTGACAGTACCCCCCCTTCAGGGGAGACCTCCGGACGACCCAGGGCAGGCTTCAAAGGGTACATGTGATGAAAAGCCCTGTCCAATCTGGAAGTGTGTACCTGTTCCCGAGGGATCCATTCACGTTCCTCTGGACCAAAACCCCTCCAATGCACGAGGTATTGCAGTTTCCCCCTTGATACTCTGGAGTCGAGGATTGTCTGCACCTCAAACTCCTGTTGACCCTCCACAAGAACAGGCTGAGGTGGTAAGTCTCGAATGGATGATTGGGGATCCTGGATAAAGGGTTTCAAAAGAGAAATGTGAAAAGCAGAAGGAATCTTCATGGTTGCCGGCAATTTAAGCCGGTATGTGACAGGATTGACCCTCTCCGTAATGACGAATGGGCCAATGAATCTGGGTGCCAATTTGGGTGAAGAGACCTTGAGACGAATATTCTTCGTTGAAAGCCAGACCTTTTGTCCAGGAGTAAACGATGGAACCTCCCGACGGTGACGATCGGCTTGTTTCTTCTGCATACTGATGGCTTGTTTCAAGTTCCCCTGAATCTTCTCCCAAGAGTCCTGGAGGCACTGGATTCTGTCCTCGGTGGCGGGAACTCTCGAACTGGAGACTGTGGAAGGAAAGGCCGAGGGATGAAATCCATAATTCGTGAAAAAGGGGGACTGTTGAGTGGACTCATTTCTAAGGTTATTATGTGAAAATTCTGCCCATGGGAGGAGATCAGACCAATTGTCCTGTGAATCTGAAACAAAACAGCGAATGAACTGTTCTAAGGACTGATTGGTCCTTTCCGTTTGTCCATTCGTTTGTGGGTGGTACCCAGAGGAGAAATGAAGTGAAATGCCCAGACGTTGGCAGAAGGCTCTCCAGAATCTGGAGATAAATTGCGAGCCTTGATCCGAGACTATGACTTGTGGAGTACCGTGGAGTCTGAAAATCTCCTTGACGAAGACTTCTGAGAGTTTACGCACGCTGGGCAAACCTTTAAGTGGGATGAAATGCGCCTGTTTAGAAAAGCGATCCACAACCACCAGTATGGTGTTCATCCCTTTAGAGCTGGGTAACTCCACGATAAAATGCATGGAGAGATGTGTCCATGGACGATCTGGAATTGGTAGTGGTTGAAGAAGGCCTGCCAGCCTATTGCCAGGCGTCTTATTCTGAGCGCATATGGGACATGAAGCCACAAATCTTTCAATGTCTTTGCGCATGCCTAGCCACCAGAAGGTGCGCTCCAACAAGTCGATTGTTCTCCTTGTGCCGGGGTGAACAGCGATCCTGGAAGCATGACCCAATTCCATCACTTTCCTATGGAAGTTCGTGGGAGTGTACAGACGTCCTTCTGGAACCTTGAGGCCTACAGGGATGTTACGTTGAGCCCTGGTAATGTGTGGTAAGGCATCAAAGGTGTTGGCAGGCAAAATACATTCGGGAGGAAGTAAAGTCTGTTGATGATCCTCTGCTCTGTCCTCGACCAGGAATTGTCTGGATAGTGCATCGGCTTTTACGTTTTTGGAACCAGGAATATACGATATAAGAAAGGAAAGTTAAAATGGGTGAAAAATAGGGACCACCGTGCCAGTCGTGACCACAAGCGACGCGCACCTTCAATGTAGAGTAGATTCTTGTGGTCAGTCAGGATAGTGACTGGTGTCTCAGTACCCTCGAGAAGGTGTCGCCATTCTTCAAAGGCCATCTTTATTGTGAGGAGTTCGCGGTTTCCTACATCGTAGTTTCTCTCCGCAGAAGAATTTTTTTTGGAAAAAAGCGCACATGGGTGCAGGCGGGCCTGTGGGTTTTTCCTCTGAGACAGTATTGCCCCAACTCCTACGTCGGTGGCGTCCACTTCCAGCGTAAAAGGTAACCCTGGATCTGGGTGTACCAAGATGGGAGCAGAAGAAAAGGCTTTCTTTAATTTTTCAAACGCTCTGTAGGCTTTGGGAGACCAGTGTGTTGGATCCGCCACTTTTTGGGTTAAAGCCGTAATGGGTGTCACTATAGAGGAGAAGTTTTGAATAAACCGCCGATAGTAATTTGCGAACCCAAGAAATCTTTGCACGGCTTTAAGAGATAATGGACACGGCCAGTCCGTAACTGCTTTGACCTTGTCGGGATCCATGGCGAGTCCGGTGTCCGAAATAATGTAACCGAGGAAGGAGGTTGAAGACTGATGAAAGTGGCATTTCTCCAGTTTGGCAAAGAGCTTATTCTCCCGTAGCCTTTGAAGAACTTGTTTAACATGTACTGGATGTTCCTGAATGTCTTTGGAGTAGATCAAAATGTCATCCAGGTACACGACCACATGCTGGTCTAACAGATCCCTGAAGATTTCATTAACGAAGTCTTGACATACAGCTGGCGCATTGCAGAGACCAAACGGCATCACTAGGTACTCGTAGTGCCCATCACGAGTATTGAAGTCCGTCTTCCACTCATCTCCCTGACGAATCCTTACCAAGTTGTAGGCCCCTCGTAGATCCAACTTGGTAAAGATGTTGGCGCCTTGTAGTCTATCAAACAGTTCGGAGATTAACGGGAGAGGATAACGATTCTTTACGGTAATCTTGTTGAGGCTGCGATAGTCAATACAAGGGCGGAGCGAGCCATCCTTCTTTTTTACAAAAAAGAAGCCTGCGCCAGCAGGTGAGGAAGATTTTCGAATAAAACCACTCTGAAGATTCTCCTTGTAGACGGACGTTCACAGAGGTACACAATTGGAGACTTTTGTAAGGTGAAATTATAATAACGCTTTATTGTGCCTTTTCCTTTTCATCAGGAAACCATCCAAACACAGGGGGGGGGGGGGAACAAAGCTTCTATTCACTTGGGAGTATATCTAGTGAAACACTATTCAATTAATTCACAACTCCCTAAGTTAAGCATTTCTCCCAGCCCCAAACACATAGCATGAAATAAGCAGATATAAGAAGTCTCTTAAGAATGAAAGTTTTTTCTTTTAGCTGCTGTAGAGTAAGCTTCTCTGCTCTCCTGGAACCGCACCCGTGTGTGCACAGAAAATGTCAGCATCCAGGTTTAGAAGTCTTATTTGTCAGCTCCAGAGATTTCTGTTCTCTTGGTCAGTCTCTCCTGGGAGACTCAAGAACCACTGCTCTGTCTCCAAAGTTCAGCTCACAAGTGAGCTAAGGAGTCACTTCCTGTCTCACAAGACAGGCTTTTGTAAGCAATCTAAATCAGGCAGGTGGTGTTTATTAATTGACTACCAGCTGTTAACCACCACACTGCTAGATTAAAGGCACATTACTTGAACAGGGATTACTCCCCTGTTACACTCCTGAATGTAGTCTTTCATAGCTTTAGTCTCAGGCAGAGACAGTGGATAGGAGCAACCTCTAGGCGGAATGGCACCGGGCAATAAATCAATGGGGCAGTCATACGGGCGATGCGGTGGAAGTTCCTCTGCTTGCTGTTTGTTGAACACATCCCGGAAGTCTTCGTATTCTACTGGAAGTTGTACTCTGTCTGGATCAGGTACAGATACTCCCGCCAAAGTCTTTGAAGGGGGTAAGCAATGCTTCTGACATTGAGTGCTCCAGCGGATAGGCAAAGACTCCTTCCAGTCGATTAGGGGGTTGTGTGTCCGCAGCCACGGAAGCCCCAGTATGACATCTGCTGAGCGGGCATGAATGGCGTCCAATTGTATAGTCTCGGAGTGAGACTCCCCGGTCAAAATCTGGATGGGTACAGTCTGAAGGGAGATTAACGCGGGTTGCAGCGGATGGCCATCTATTGCTTCGAGAGCCACGGGACGATCCTTAAGTACCAAGGGTATTCGGTGTCTCTCCGCGAATTCTTGGTCAATAAAGTTTCCCCCGACCCGGAGTCCAGAAAGCCCTGTGTTGTGACTCGGAAGGTCTCTCCGGAAATGGTGATGGGGAGGTTGATCCTATTGGAAGGTTGCAAGGGTGGTAAGGATGCGGTGCCCGGCGTGATCCTCCCGACTTTTACTGGGTTGTGGAGTTTTCCCGGTCTCAGCAGGCAGGTAGCCAGTAGGTGCCCATTGTTCCCGCAGTATAGGCATACACCTGCATGTCGTCTGCGCTGCCTCTCACCAAACGAAAGCCTGGTCCCTCCTAGTTGCCTAGATTCATCTAGCGTTGGTGCTTTAAGAGGAACAAAGTCAGATTGGTAATTACCAGGTGAAGGAGGTAAATCCAGGGGTTTAGCAACAGAACTGGTAGCGCAGGGAAGCAGTCCCAAAGCAGCATCGCAAGCGAGGATAGGATCCTGCTCTCTTATGTACTGGTCCAAAGACAGGGATAATTCATGAAAGGTATCTTGATTCTGCGCCAGTTTCACAGGATTTACGTTTTCCCAAGTCACAGGGAGCCAGGGGCAGGAACATAGGAGATCATAGTCTGTTTTAATTCTCTAAGGCGCTGGGCCTTAATCAGGAGTTCTTTCCCGAGCTCTTTCCCAGACGGGGTTAGGCCAAAAAACAGAGACTGGGTTTCAGGCGGAGGTAGTCTCTCAAATATATACTGATCTTCAGACAGGGGCTGATTTACAGACTGGGACCGGTTTTCAGACTGGGACCGGTTTTCAGACTGGGACAGGTTTTCAGACTGGGACAGGTTTTCAGACTGGGACAGGTTTTCAGACTGGAACCGGCCTAACCCCACCTCAGCGGGGTCCGAGTTTGTGTGGCTGGACATAGTTTCACGCTGCGCTCACCACAAACAGGACTAGACCGCGGGGCTGAGGTGGGGATGTATATAACCTCCGCTCTACAACCACGGAGCCAGGTTCGAAATGCGTTGTCGGAGTCGTGGAGCTGTGTCGGAGCAGGAGAGTTCGGGAAGCCGTGGTACTTGCCGTGATCCGGGGTTGGAGAGAGAAGAATCGTCGTATTCCGAAGCCATGATCAAGGAGAGGAGAGAGCGGGGGTCCAATAACAAGCCGAAGTCCAGGGGAAGAGAAGAGACAGGTCCAGGTACAAGCAGGGGTCACAACACGAGTCAGGCAAGGCACAGGAACAGACAAGATCCAAGAAGCAGCAAGCACAGCACAACAGTGTTTCTGTCCAGCAAAGTGAAAGTGAAACAGGAAGGTATTAAAAGGGGAAAGCACCAATCAGGAACTAGCAGATGATGACCTCACACATAAGCCACGAGCCGATAGGGTAGTGAAGGATTGGCTACTGGTGTAACACAGCTGATGCTGCTAGTGTTCGTTGGCGTGCGGCGTGCGCGCGTACGAGGAGTGCGACGCAGAGTGGGTGCTGTGGTGATACTGCGGGAGCGCGCCTCCGCGGATGAAGCATTGTGCAGCTGCGTGCGCACCGATAGCGGTGTGAATGTCAGGGGTACAGCCGCGTGATGCGTGCTGGGGGTGGAGCCTGGCGGCGATCCTGACAAGGACCTACACTCACCTGAGATTAAAAGAATGCAGGCATAGTAGAGAAAATCTCTTTTGTGGGAGACGACACCAAACCAGAGTGGGAGGCCAGAATCATACAGCTGGGCACTTCAGGAACCTGATCGGCTTGCACCACAGATGAGTAGCACCTCATAAAATGTGGACGTGGCTGTAGAAAGATAGGCTATCCTAATCCTGCAGCATACGGCATATGTGAATCAGTTGAGTGTTCACAATCAGCTGCTCGCTTGCAGGGGAAGCCAGACCACCCCCCGTGACTCCACAACGCGATGACGTCAACACCGCCCTTACGTCCCAACACGTTTCGTCACTGAATAAGACTACTTCTGAAGAAGTCACGTTCAGTGACAAAACAGCCCAAAATCTGTTTCACGGTATAAAATGCGCAACAGGATTTGGTCAGTTTTAATACACGCGGATTCATCAAAAAACGCCATTGGATACAACCCGTGGACGGATTATTAGAATCCAATCCGCGGGTTCCGCCAACGGGTTGCTGAATCCGTAGATTGGATTCTACAAATCTGTCTGAGGCTTGCGAAATCCGCGGAGTGTATTGGTAATAATAATAAAAAATACGCAAAACGCGATCCGCCCTTTTTGAGATTGATCCTTTGAAATCCGCAGACCAAAGGAACCGGCCGATCAGCTGCAGATCCAAATCCGCCCCCAAAATTCTCCCATCTCTAGTCATCATGAGTCCCATGTTTGAGTGGGCTCACGACCAGGCCAGTCTGGCACGGGCTGGGGACAAATGGTTACGTTATGGTGGATTTTATATTAAACCCCAGAAAGTGTTGTGCTAGTGTCTATTACTCATTTATGGGAGAAGGGCGTGAGGTGACGGGGCATCCTTAAGTCATGTATTTAACAAGATGCAATGCATCAAACTTAATTTCAAACCACGAACTGTGGGTCATATTTATGAAGTTATATAACGACCTTTATACAAATAATTTCATTTTAAAACTATCATTTTGAAACATATTTCAATACGATCTTAGAGCAGGGATCCTCAACTTTTTTGAGCAGGGGCACCCCTGAAGGAATTGTTAAAACTCGGGGAACCCCAGGTCCTCTGACCTACAGTAATAGATCTTCTCGTCGCTTACACGCCCACACCCACCATACGCAACGAACTCCACACGCTACATTAAGCCTCACATATCATCCTGGTCCTTTTCTATCACAAACCCTACATTTATCCGCTTTTCAATCACAGCACTCACCCCTTTCTCAGTATTACACTCCACACTTACCCCCTTCTCTTACTTACACCACACATCTTACCCTTCCCAACATGAAGCACTCACCTCCAGCCTCCTCCACACACTGAGCCTTTCACTCCTCCCCTCTTCTCTCCAACCTTCCCACACACCTCAAACACATCATATGGAGACGCTTCTCTCTCCTCCGTACCTCGCTGAGATTAGAGGAGGATCGCAACCTCTAAGTCTTCAGGACACCACCACTGAGCAGCCGGCATGGGTCTCCTCCTGCAGATGTGGCCCCCGTGGCCAAGGATCGCTGCACCCTGGTTGAGAAACACAAACCTCATTGCACCTGCAACATTGTGTGTGCAGCCCTGTATACACCGACAGTGCGATATCTGAAACAAAAGGGGGCAAGAATATCCAGTCAACCATCCTTAGAAGAGAAACACAAAGTTTTAAGAAAAAAAAGGAAATCAATGATGTTTAAGAAAAAAATTACTTTGGTCTTTCAAAGGCATTTGACTACGGCAGGGGTGCTAAAGATATCCAATAATGTCAAGGCTCTAGACGGACTCTCTCTCGATAATGCATTCTGGCTGAAATATAGTAAATGATACGAGGCCAGGTTTGGAGCGGGGGCAGATCGGTTAAGTAACAGGAATAGTTTCCTCCTGCTGCTTCTGCCGCTGGGCGCTTGGAATATGATGCATTCTATTCTCTCACAGGGTTAGAAATAAATTGTGCAGCCATCCCTCATTAATGCCAAACTTAGTGGTCACTGAGAACTGAGCAGCAATGTCATCCCCCGCCCCCCAAATCACGTATAAAAAATAAAGGGGGCCCATTGATCTTAACGGCAGCATTCAAGACCCCTAAAAAAAAACAGATTTAGGACTGGCCTTAGGCTTTGCAGGGACCAAGGCGGTGCGCTGAAAGAGAGGCTTCCCCTGTAATAAAAAAATGGGGGGACTTGCCTAGACAGAGACCCTTCCTTCGGCGGTGTCATGGCGGCATGACGTCACAGCATTGTGTGGCAACGCCGCGCCCAGCACTTCCTCCTCTCCCTCTCCCTCTCCCTATCGTTGCCGGGGTCCAACTTCAATCCAGAGGGGGGAGCAGGAGGAGGGGGGCTCCATGCTCCTTCCTCCATCTCCCCCTCTGGTCGGATTAAACTTGGATCCCGGTGCCGAAGAAAAGGAAGCGTTGGGCTCCGAATAGCTCGCCTTGCCATAAGGCTGGCCATTTATTTCATTTACTTTTGCCTGTCATAGCAAGGAAAACAAAGATGGCCAGGGGTCACCTGATAGGAAGCTGCAATGTTATTTCACGAGGATGTCACCGCTTTCTATTGGATGCTATAGTGGATGTGACCCTAGCGGCCATATTGTTTCTCTCTGAATTCTTGGAAGGGAACTTCAAAATTAAATATAAAAGAAACCGGTGACTGCCCGTAGCTTTGAGGCAAAATAATAATAATAATTCTATATATATATACTGTATACGTAAAAAAATATCAAGCCGCACGTTATTGCTGATTGAAATCCCATAGTGTTATTTCCCGTTGGTAACCGTAGCACTGCTTAGTAAATATGGAATGGATGTAATTAGGGTGCAAATTAACTAATTACATATCAGAAGTCAAAATTAAATTGGGAGTAAAACATGTTTTAAAGCTGCAGACCAAGCAATATCCTACTTGTGTTTTTTTAAATAAATCAGTTCTGTACTGATTTTGTTCAGTGTGAGTACAAAAAAACAACTCTAAATGGAATGTTTTATGTATTATAATGTAACAAGCATTTTTTGTTTCTATAGCAACCACTTACAAAGTCACAGTCCCTTCCTCTTCTGAAACCGGCTCTGGCACACCCCTTTTTGAGCCCTGCCCTCTCTCTAGCAGTGCACCAATTGTATCTACTGACTGCCTGCTCATATGATCTTCCCCACAGAACTTTGCATCTTTGATCCTCTTCTGCTGCACTGGCGGCCATTTAGTGAACCCCCGCGCCAGATCTTCACCGATCGATCACAGGAGAACGGCTCGATCAGCAACTTAGCTAATTACTTATCATTGTGTGGATTGTATTGATGCACATATTAAAGGGAGAAAAAATAAAATAGAAAACGGCAGCTTGGACTTCTGGTTTAAACAACAATTCCCCATTTCCCCTCCAGTAATTATTTACATTTTTTAAATATTTTTTTTACACAGTGAAAAATCCGGATTTTCTAAATCTCTAACATCTGAGAAGGAAAAACTTCATTTATCCTACCGGACACTTCAGCCAAGATCCACAAAAGGGGGTTAAGCTTTACACACTTTCACTCCCATTCATTTCAATGTGAGTAAAGGGGTGCTAAGACTTATCCCCCCTTTTGTGGATCTGAGCCTTAAAGAAGCAATCCAATGTTTTATTTTAGCTCCGGGGACCTCCTGCTTTAAAGATATTTATCTCCGTGTCGTTGCCGATATCCCTTTGCTTTTTTTTTTTTAAACTCCCACATCACGCGGGCCAATAGAAAGCTGCACCGGGCGACGTCACGGCTTTCTATGTGGGGTTCAGCTCCGGAGACCCCCTGCTTTTATCCTATGTAAAAAAAATCTAAAATAAAAAGCGCCGGCTATGATTGCCGCTTTAATATTTCAAACATTTACATCTCCTGAATGGAGCTATTGGCGGGGCACGAAGAAATCGCTTAAAGTAAGTAAAAAAATCAAATAGAATGCCAAAAAGAGATGGCGATCAGCTCCTTTTATGTGTTTCTTAATGCGTGCTTTCATTTACAGAGGCCAAATCTGATGCGGCACTGTGGTTTTCTGCACTAAGAATGTCATTAAATCCTATAAAAAAGCTCTGATATTCTGCAAATGAATGGGTTACGTTGTGTCATCTGTGAGAACAATCTGTAGGTAAATACTCTGGGAACCATCTTTTGATGCTACGACATCCTGTTTTATATCTCAGGTGTCACGTGGACCAATAGCGAGCTGCCACAAGGGATGATGTTGCAGCTTCCTATAGGCCCACGGGATGATGGTGATTTGAATCGCCATTTTGTTTTTCCTGGATTGGACTGGAACAGCATTACATTCACAAGCAAGTATTTCATTGTTGAATAGTAACATAATAGACTTGTCCATCAAGTTCAAGCTATGCTACATTTATACGACAGATACTTTATCCTATATTTATATTTACAGTATTTTAATCTAGAGGAAGGCAAACAAAAAATCCCAGTGACTTTATCCAATGATAAATCTCATAAAGGGGAAAAATAAATTCCTTCCTGACTCCAAATACTGGCAATCATATTTCTTCCTGGATCAACATCCTTCCCATGTTTGTTTACTTCGTATATCCCTGTATACCTTTCCTTTCTGAAAAGATGTCCAACCTTTTTTTGAAGATATCTGCTTTATCTGGCATCACAGTCTCCATGGATTCTTAATTAAACATTGTTATAGCCCTTACAGTAAGGAACCATTTCCTTTGTTGCTGGTGAAATCTCCTTTCCTCCAACCCTAAGGGATGATCCTGTGTTGTTTGTACTGCCCTTGCGATGAATATTTCTTTTGAAAGCTCCTTGTATTGTCCCCGAACATATTTGTATATAGTTATCATATCCCCTCTTGGACGCCTCTTTTCTAATGTAAACAAATGTAATTTAGCAGGCCTCTCCTCATAAATCAGATTATCCATCCCCTTTATTAATTTGGTGGCTCTTCTCTGCACTCGTTCTAGTTCCATAATGTCTTTTCTAAGGAGTCGTGCACAAAATTGTACTCCATCTTCAAGATCTGGTCTTACTAATGGGGCAGAATTTACTTCCCTTCCATCCATTGCTTCTATAATGCAATTGTTTGCCTTTGCAGCTACTGCATGACTTTGTGCACTATTTCTAAACCTGGTATCAACAAGCACTCCTAAATCCTTCTCCATCAAGTTTTCTCCTAATTTATCCCCATTTAATTTGTAAGTCGCCTTTTTATTCTTGCATCCCAAACGCATAACCTTACATTTATCTGTATTAAACCCCATCTGCCATTTACCTGCCCAAGTTTCCTGTCTCTCCAAGTCCTTCTGAAGAGAAATTACATCCTGCTCTGATTCTGCTACCTTACACAATTTAGTGTCATCAGCAAAGAGACTTTGCTCTCGATCCCAACCTCAAGGTCATTAATAAACAAGTTAAAAAGCTGGAGTCCCAGAACGGATCCTTGAGGTACTCCACTCATGAATTTAGCCCAACCTGGAAAAGTTCCATTCATGCCAACACTTTGTTGTCTATCCCAGGGGAGCGCAATCTTTTTTCCCTGTGCCCACCTGCCGGCCGTTCCCCTCTCTCCGCGCCTCCCCCCCTCTTACATTGGCTCAGGCGTCGGCGACATGATGTCACGTTGCCATGGCAACGCGACGTCATATGACCTCGCGGCGTAATTTGACACAGCATTGCCATAGCGACGCGTCTCAAGCAGCCGCCAGAGGTAAGTGCAGTTTACAGAGGCCTTCACAGCTTTACCGGCACTTAATTTAAATGCCTTCAGGAAGCACGTGGGGCCTCTGTAAACCCCACGCCCCCCAAACAAATGCATTGAATCTGTAGCATGCGCTTATCGTAGGGGCGACGGAGCGACGAAGAGACACGAATCTCTGTAGTCAGTAGAATTTGATTTTTAAGGAGACGGTCTCCTCATGTGACAGGCTGTAGCCAATCAGATAGCTTCTGGTCTGATGCAGGGAGAGGGGAAATGTGTCTGTGTGTGAGTGCAGCGAGAGGGGGGGGGTGTGGGATTGTGGGATTGTGTGTGGGAGTGTGATTGTGGGATTGTGTGTGTGAAATCAGGGCCGCCAACAGAAATCATTGGGGCCCAGGACAAATGAAAGGAGCAGACACCCCCCCCCCCCAACCCATAGCGCACCTACCACGGAAATATTTTTTTAGCGCGTAACTTTTACTTAACCCCCCAATACATATATAAACACCCCCCACTCCCTCCCAATACATCTACAAATATACCCCACTCCCCCCAATACATCTACAAATATACCCCACTCCCCCCAATACATCTACAAATATACCCCACTCCCCCCAATACATCTACAAATATACCCCACTCCC
Organism: Ascaphus truei; assembly: GCF_040206685.1. NCBI lineage: Eukaryota > Metazoa > Chordata > Amphibia > Anura > Ascaphidae > Ascaphus > Ascaphus truei. The sequence continues at coordinate 36,943,139 of NC_134501.1, read as the reverse complement.
CCCAATACATCTACAAATATACCCCTCTCCCCCCCAAATACATCTACAAATATACCCCACTCCCCCCCCAATACATATATAAAATACACCCCCAATACATGTACAATTCAGGCTTGCTTTGGGGTTTATCACAGGTCGGGCCGGAGGCTGCAGGGGGGACGGCGGTGTGGTGGTGCGGGTGGCCAGTGGCCGGCGATGGGGGGGGCGGTGGCGGGGGCCCAGCGGCTGACGGGACTGCGGGGAGGGGGGTGGTTGGGCCCGGCGGCTGGCCGAACTGCGGGGGGCCGGTGGGTGGCAGTAGCCCAGCGGCTGGAGGGACTGTGGGGGGCTGGCGGTGGCCCGGCTGCAGGTCACAGCAGTTGCTGCCGGCCCTGCCCCGCTGCAGGCACCTCTCAGTCCCCCAATGACTGCTCATGTGTGCGCCGGGCCCCCCTCTCATGCCGGCGAGGCGGAAGCTTAGCCCAGCTGACTTCCGCCGCTGCCAACAGACCCAGCAGCGGGTGCAGCGTTTTATTATTGGGGTTGTATTTTTATATGTATTGGGGGGGTGGGGGTGTATTTTTATATGTATTGGTGGGTTAAGTAAAAGTTGTACGCTAAAATTTGTTTTTCTGTGGTAGGTGCGCTATGGGTTCGGGGGTGGGGGGGACCTGCTCCTTTCATTTGTCCTGGGCCCCATGATTTCTGTTGGCGGCTCTGATTATGTGTGTGTGTGTGTGTTTCTGTGTGTGTGTGTGTGTTTCTGTGTGTGTGTGTGTGTGTGTGTGTGTGTGTGTGTGTGTGTGTGTGTGTGTGTGTGTGTGTGTGTGTGTGTGTGTGTGTGTGTGTGTGTGTGTGTGTGTGTGTGTGTCTGTCTGTATGTCTGTCAAGTGAAACACACTATATGAACAACTTTAAAATAGTAAATTCTCCCGTAATTTAAAGTAAAAGTACTGTAAATTCAGCATTCAAACAGAAATTACAACTCCCCTCCATTTCAGCCTTCCCCCTTGCTCTTGTCCCAACCCCTCTGCTTTCTGTCACTCCCCTTGTAGCTAGAGACGTCTCCCAAACTCAAATTACAACGTTCGCTTGGGCTACGGAGACGGGAGACGTCATCCGTAGACGTAGCTGCAGCCGGCACTATAAGCGCAGCATTAGGTATTCCTGAATATTATCACGTCCTAAACGTTCAAGTAGGTTCCCCACTATTGAAGTCAGGCTTACAGGTCTGTAATTCCCCAGTTTTGATAATTAAAAAAAAATACACATAATTCTGTTAGAATTTAAATTGTATCAATAAATCAAGCCGGGAGCTAATCAGCGTAGGGCGTCCATGACTACAGTGTCCCTCTCCCACCCTCCCCACTGAGTGTGTGGCTGTAAAGGGTTAAGGCTTGGAGGGAAGGAGTATGCAGGAGAGTATATAGGCAGGAGCTAGTGCGCAGCCTCTTCCTCTTTCCTCCGTGTAAGTTGTCCCGACCCAACGTCCCTTTTGTTGTTTAAACATTCTGATAATAATAAACATGATGTCTTCATCCTTGTATCGGGTGTCAATCCAACCACGCAAAGTTTTCTCAGCGTCAAGATAACAGTTTGTTTAAAATTGATCGATGAAATGTGTTGAGCCGAACAACCTGGGCATGTGTGATGTTCAAATCCTTAAAGGCACCATATCTTTCACGTGAAACCGTTACTTGTTAAAAAAAAACCATAAAGTACTTTCTTAAAATTAACACGTTCACACTTAATTTAATTTTAGCTGGCAGTGGGAAGTGATGAATTCATTATGGGTGCCATGTAAATCAAATGTAAATCTCCAAATGGGTTTATATTTCAGTGGAGAACATTGATTAAATAATGTGATTTCAAAGAGAAAATATTTCCTTTAGCTGACGTGCTGGATATACTGTACATTGAAAACCTTATTTTAGTACAAGCGGATATAGGGGCCTATGCAGAGAGCAGCGAATTTTAAAATTGGCGAATTTATTAAAAAGTAGCTTTTTTGGAGAGTTTTAATCTCCATATGCAGAAAAGTGCGAATTCTGCTATGTTTAACATGGATGCGTGTGGCGAGTTTAAATTGGCGAGATGCGCGCTTCAGAAATGTGTTAAAACAAATTCGCGCCTTTTTTTTTCCCTTTGCAATGGCCGCGAGCGGCAGTTTTTTTTGGCGAGGCAAAACGGAGACAATCGCGCCATTTTATTGGCGCGAACAGCCGCTAGATGCCGTTCGCGCCTCTCTGCATACGGATATTTTTTAAACTGGCGAGATTGCGGTTCTCGCCAGCCGCGAGGCGAGTTTTACAAATAGAAAAGAAAAATTGGCGCGTTTTTCGGAAATCTCCATTTTCTGCTGTTTTCTGCGCGATTATCTCCAAAAAATGGCGAATTTCGAAAATTCGCTGCTCTCTGCATAGGCCCCATACTCGGTTCAAAACGAATGATACTTGTGAATGTGTTTAAAAGTGCAAAGCAGTACATTTATTTAGGATTGAAATACCTTTACTTTCTCATTTACTTATATATGTCTGTAGCCTGGATCCACAAAGGTCTGTGAAATCCAGGTTCATAGTGTGACATTACCTAGAACTGGAATGGACGTTATGTCTCTTTTTAGGTTAACTCATATCATTTATATGCAGAAACAACGTCCAAAATAAATTTCAATAGTATAGGCTTAATGCCGGGATTATAGTCCTCCTGTAAAGGCAAGCATCCGACTCTGGACCAGTGAGAGATGGCACAACCCCAAATTGTGTCCTCCTGAGAACTCGGCACTGCAAACCGTGTTCCTCCAGCAATTCTCCGTCAACGTGATGACATATGGATACAAGAAGACTTCCCTACGCATTTCGTAGCTGAAAAACGCGACTTCATCAGGGTTTGAAACCGGGATGCACTGACAACCTTTATATAGTAACCTTGGTAACAAAGAATGGGATTAACCCTTCATATGAAAGTCCAAAATGGCATCCAGTACAAGAATAAACATAAAGGAAACTTATAAATGTTTCCAAAAATATATTTAGAACACGTAATACAATAAAAAAAGAGAACAAATGTGAATAACCCGTACAATATTAAACAGGTATCTTAAAACATGAGGAAAATAGAGAAACTGACCATAGAAGTGTATGATAAATGTGCACACATAAATGTTATTAAATGCACATGCAATTTACTAGAGAAAAGAGGGGGGGGGGGTAAAGATGACCTTAATTATGCTAACAACAAGGACACAGAGATCCATTATAGAAACTTTGTAGAACTTCCATAGACAATAGTAATTAAAAAGGCTATTGCATATCCAGCCTGGAGTCTCCATCATGGATATATACTATTCTTGTAAAACAAATTATACATTTTACTTACATTTCATGATCAGTTCAGGATATTCAGATTTCAATTTTTTTTCTGCTTCTTTGTACTCCTATTTTTTGTGTCTATCCATAATATCACAATATTTGATTGTTATTTTAATTATTGGTTGTAGTTTTTTGTACTCTTTGTTTGGTTACATTGCACCCACCTCTCTCCCATTATCTGTATATGCATGATTTCATCATCTTGTATATTTTCCTACTTTTTCTTTAGTTTTTATATATATATATATTAACACATTTCTTTACTATTATATATGCACACAGGTATATCTTTAATTTGATTACGCACATTGGGTTGGGTCTGACCTCGATGACGCGTGTCGCATTTCGGTGTGCACGCTTGCACCTTATCCCAGACTAACTCTCTGTGTGTTCCAGTCCATGGCATCAAACATATTTTCATTGTGAAATAAAGTCTCAACTGATGCCGTATATATTGCAGGATATCTCTATGGCTATGAACTCTAAAGTGGTAACATTTTTATGGAACCACATATTTTCTGTACAATGTGTGCATTTGTATATATTTGACTAAACATTAACCTGTGCATATTTAATACAGATATGTATGTCTTTATGCATGTGTATTTTGGTATCTAACGTTCTGTAGAGTGTCCGGTCTAGATTTGAGAATTATTTATTCTTAGAGAGAGATACCTTTTCCCGTTGCCTTTTCCATGGATTAGGACTGTCGTAGCAGCTGAGTTCATTTTATGGATATTCTGTTTTTCTATACTGTGCCATTGAAAGGTCGTCATTTTTATTAAGTGATTTTCATTTTAGTTTGTCTAATAAACTGTTTGTATTTTTTGGTGTACCCTAAGTGCTGACCTTTGGGACATTCTTTTTATCTTTCTTGTCTTTATACATATTATATACCTCACAGCACCATTAAAGCAAACACCTTGAATATTTGTAACTTGATGATAGTATTTCTCTAATCTTTTGTGGGTACTATTAACTTCAGTTTCCTGAGGGGGTTCCTTCTTGTTTAGTGTATGTGTGTATATATATATATATGTGTGTGTATATGTGTATATATATGTATATATATGTGTGTATATGTATATGTGTGCTCATTTGCATGTCATTTAGGCAGTGAGGCATTTAAAGTGAGCTTTTTAAGTGATAAAAACAGTTAGACTACAGTTAATATATATATAGTTAATATACTCACTTTCTTCATGCAAGACCAATAACCAATAACCTCAGCTGATATGACATGGATCTAATTGCATTCTCTTCACAGGTATGTTCCTGATGTTGAAACCCTGTGTATAAGACTGAATCTGGCCTTGTTGAATTGATATATAAGTTAGTATGTTTGAATGTAAAAAGTTTTTTTTTTTTTTTTTCCTCTTAACTCTGTGCTGTTAATTGACCAAATGGAACAAGCTGACTGATTGGGGAGGGGGAGGATCATGTGACTTTTTTTTGTGTATAATACTAACACCTTCGCTGCATTGGGCAGGAACTGCATTAGGCAGTGAGGCATTTAAAGTGAGCTTTTTAAGTGATAAAAAAAGTTAGACTACAGTGTGACTGGGGACTGGATCTACTGCACACTCTTTTACTCAAGACAAAAAACGGTAAGCTATTCAGATCACACTATGATCCCATGCTTGTTAGCCTGCATAATTTAACCCCCCACCCCTTTACAACTTCTTTCACTGCAGCCTCTCCCAAAACTGACTGCACAAAACACTGAAACCCTGAATTGACCCTAGCATTGCAATGCAGCAAAACACTTGACAAGGTACAGGCCCACCCCTGCTGTTTAGTCTGCACACACTCACTCTGCTCACAACAGCTCCTTGCAGCACTGCCTACCTCTGGCATCATGAACCTGCTATGTCTTCTAACTTTTTTCTTTCCCCTGGCCTCATGGAGATGTTACTCCCTCTATCCACTACAAACTCCTCCATCCTTGCCCACACCCAACATCACCATACACCCTGGACTACTCAAAAGCCTTGCACTATCTACTGAATGTTGGTGGAGAACTCTAAAAACCAGCACATCAACCACTGCTCACTCTAATGGAAAACACCACAAATTTACAACTTGCAAACAACTAACCAAATTTCTACTCATACTATTACTCTCTCTAGCGGGTGATATTGAACCTAACCCAGGTCCTCCCATTTCAGCTCTCTCCCATGCCCCTGAGAATTCCACCTTTAAATTCCAAAAAGGGCTATCTGTCGCCCATATAAACATCCGGAACCTGCTGCCCAAACTGGACGAACTTAGGGCATGGTGCCTTATGCATAAACCCAAAGCCATCGTTCTTACAGAAACATGGCTATCCTCTAAAACCCCTGATGCAAATATCGCCATTCAGGGATACTCCATTTTTAGGAGAGATAGGTCAAAGAGAGGAGGAGGGGTGTTATTTTATATTGCAGACACCTTACAATTTACACTGTTACATTGCCCACCAAGTCCATCCTCTTTTGAAACTCTAGTTGGCAAAATCTGCCTCCCCTTTTCTAAGCCCATCTTGCTTGCTGGCATCTACCGCCCCCCTAAAGCCCCTCTACAATCCTTGACTGATATCACCCAATTTCTTGCCTCCATTTCCTCTCTGAATGAGAAGAGTGAGCTGCTAGTTCTAGGGGATTTCAACTTCAATTGGCTTGACCCTAAAAACCACAAAATCCAGATACAACTCAAGTCACTTAACCTATCGCAACTCATTTCCCAACCCACACGAATAAACCTGAAGTCGCATAACCATTCCTTGCTAGACTGGATTCTCTCCTCAAACCCCAGCAGAATCCAATCCTCTGGCATCCTTCCTGATATTTTCAGTGACCATGCAATAGTGTACTGTGTAAGGAAAATTAAACCGTCCCATTCAAGCCCTAAAGTTCTCCTCACTAGAACATTTAAAAACTTTAACCCACAACAGTTTCTGGATGACCTTACCAACTGCCCATGGCACAGAATCGATTTAATTCCCGACCCTGACTCTGCGCTTGACTATTTCCAATCCGAGTTCTTAAAACTCTGCGATACCCATGCTCCACTACGCAAACTAAGGGTACGGGGGGCCCACCTTCCATGGGTTACACCTGACCTTATAGCACTCTATCAGTTCAGGGATGCCTTGTGGAAAAGCTACAAAGTAACTGGCACTACCAAGGATCTCAATCACTACAGATGCCTGCGGAACGTGTGCACAAGGCAAACAAGGTATGCAAAAGCACAATATTACTCTGACAATCTCCACCAAAATACATCAAACCCAGCTAACTTCTGGAAGGTTATCAACAATATATTCCAGCCTCCTAACCATCAACAACCAAGTAATATCACTAAGGGGGATATTACTCTGACAAACCCCACTGACATTGCAAATGCATTCAATGATTACTTTGTGGGGTGTGCCACTAACTTATTAGCGAAACGCAGCACAAACCCCAAACCTGAATCTCATCCTGGGAGTACCCCTATAGTCCCACCCCCTCCCAACACTGCCCACAATTTTCAATTTAGCCCAGTATCTGAAGAGGAGATTACACAAGCGCTACTCAAACTAAAACTAAGCAGCCAATGTGGACCCGACTTACTACAATATAGGTTCCTACGACTTGGTGCCCCAGCCATTGCCAAACCAATTGCGTTCATAGTCAACTCTATCCTGTCTGCAGGCCATATCCCTAAGACCTGGAAAACTACCAGAGTTGTCCCAATCTTCAAAAGTGGGGACAAAAACACTGTCTCAAACTACAGGCCAATCTCACTTCTCCCAATTCTATCCAAAGTTATGGAAAAATGTGTCCACTCCCAATTAAGCGATTTCTACACCAAGACAAATTTCCCTAGCCAATTCCAGTCTGGGTTTCGTCCCAAACACTCCACCGTAACTACCCTGCTAAAAGTTTGCAATGAAATCCAGTGCGGAATGGAACGGGGACAACTCACTGGTGCAGTATTCCTAGATTTTGCAAAGGCTTTTGACACAGTTGATCATGTTATCCTGCTTAACAAACTCCAGAGCTCTGGAATAGGGAAACATGCTTTAAACTGGTTTCAGTCCTACCTATCAGGAAGATCCCAACATGTGTCCATCTCAGGCTCTAACTCCAACCCCCTGGATATCACCTGTGGTGTCCCGCAAGGCTCTGTTCTGGGGCCCCTACTCTTCTCAGTGTTCATTAATGATCTTCCCACAGCTTGTAAGGAAGCCTCAATACACATGTATGCAGATGACACAATCCTGTATGCACACAGCCATAGCCTCTCTGACCTTCAACACATACTTCAGTCTGACTTTTTGAGACTCGAAAACTGGATTTCCCAAAACAAACTGTTTTTAAACACTGACAAGACGGTAACAATGGCATTTGGGACCAAGACTAAATTTGTAAAGCTTCCAGTGACTGAGCTCCTGATTAGAACCAACGCTAACACCACCCTAACACCTGTCACTAGTTTTAAATACCTGGGCTTATGGTTTGACTCCCACTTAACATTCGGAATGCACATTGATACCCTGACAACCAAGACCTATGCCAAACTAGGGGTACTTTACAGGAACAAATCCTCCCTATGTCTCCTGGTCAGAAAGCGTATTGCACAGCAGATGCAAATGCCAATTATTGACTATGGAGACATAGTATATGGCTCGGCTCCTCAAACCCACCTTAGCAAACTTGACACCCTCTACAATTCAATTTGTCGTTTTGTTCTCCAATGCAACTACAACACACATCACTGCGAAATGCTCAAAGAACTAGATTGGTCATCACTAGAGTCTAGGCGCAAAGTTCACCTTTCCTGTCTCACCCTCAAATCCTTTCTGGGCAAGCTACCCAGCGACCTGAACAAGCTCCTCACCCCTACCACATGCAGTACCTATCACCTGAGATCAGACTCCAAAAGACTATTCATGGTCCCAAGACTCAACAAAGTATCCGGACGTTCCTCCTTCTCCTTCCGTGCACCCCAAAACTGGAACAACCTACCAGAGACTCTCATATCCACCACAAGCTTAAGTTCTTTCAAATCTAAGGCTGTCTCACACTTTAATCTGGTCTGTAACTGTTTCATACGCTCATAATATATATTTTCTTTAACTGTGCATGCAATGTCTTGTATATAATGTATACCTTGTTCATTTATGTAACTGTATTTGTAACCATGTATTATTTTGTTTTACTCTGTGCCCAGGACATACTTGAAAACGAGAGGTAACTCTCAATGTATTACTTCCTGGTAAAATATTTTTTTATAAATAAATAAACATTTCCCAGAATCCCTTGCTGCAGTGGAAGTGCTGTATGCTGGGTGATAATGGTTAAAGGCGGGGTTGCAGACCTGCCTAAGACATGCAGATGAGCATACAGTTATATTTGCATATATATATATATATATATATATATAGTGCAGAATAAATGAGTTCTTCAGTATTAGGTGATACCTTTTTTATTGGACTAACAATTTATGTCATAGGACAAGCTTTCGAGAGTTATCCTCTCTTCTTCAGGTCCAATACTGATATACAAAGGATTCTATGGCTAAAACAGTTTAGAGAGAGGGAGAAAAAAAAAAAAAAAAAAAAACAACAGATATTTACTGTAGATAAGGTAGGGTGTTAAAAGTGTTTGAAGCCAGGGGACAGTGTCAAAGAAAGGTGGGGAGGGGAAGGGATGCTATATATATATATACAGTGTTTGACAATCCTATACATTTACACGCCCGGGGCGTGTGGATTTAACCACTGGGCGAGTAAATATTGGCCCAAGCAGCACACGTGTATTTTTTTTAAATTTCCCTGCTCGCACTGAAAAAATAAAAATAAAAAAAACTCCCCCTACCTGACAGCTGATTGGCGCGCGCTCCCAGGCTTTGTGGACACGCGGCCAGGCTCTATATGAGCCCGCCCCCAACGAGCGGCCATTCTTTCTGCCCAGACATCTGTTGGAGGGTAAGTACTCGCCATGCTGCGGCCCCTCTGCTCCTTCCCTGCGATCCCCCTGGTCCCCACATGGCTCCCTACTCCCCACCGCGGCAGCTCTCCTGTCCCCTGCTCCTGTCCCCATCCCCTGCTCCTGTCCCCTTCCCCTGCTCCTGTCCCCTGTTCCCGTCCCCTGCTCCTGTCCCCTGCTTCTGTCCCCTCCTCCTGCTACTGCCCCTTTCCCCTCCTCCTGTCTCCTTCCCCTGCTCCTGTCCCCTTCCCCTCGATCCACCGATCGCTGCCCGGGGTGGGAGGTCCCTGCTGCTGCAGGTCGGTTGGCGTGCGGGTGGGGGGCCTCGGCCCTCACCCCTCACCACGTGCCTCCCATGCGCCAGCTAGCTTCATGACGGCGCAGCCGCTGCATGAGGAGGGGGGATGTCGGGCAGTGGTGGCCACGGCGGGGCTAACTGTCCCCTGGGGCGCCCGCTGGGGGATACCTCGCCACGTGCCTCCCACCCACCCTGCTGATTGGGGGGGGGATGTCGGCCTGCCCCCCCCCCCCACGAGCAGGAGATGGGCATGGGTGGGTGGGGCAGGAGCGTGGTGCTGGTCGCGGCCTTTCCTCCCCTGTGTGTGTGTGTGTGGGAGAGTGTGTGTATGTGTGTATGGGAGTATGTGTGTATGGGAGTATGTGTATGTGTGCATGGGAGTATGTGTATGTGTGTGACAGTCAGTCACCCCCCCCAGTCAGTCACCCCCCCCCAGTCAGTCACCACCCCCAGTCAGTCAACCCCCCCAGTCAGTCACCCCCCCCAGTCAGTCACCCCCTCCCCCAGTCAGTCACCCCCCCCAGTTAGTCACCCCCCCCAGTCAGTCACCCCCCCCAGTCGGTCACACCCCCCAGTCAGTCACACACCCCCCCCACTCTGTGTATCACCCACCATTTCTCCCCTCTGTCTCCCCCCCACACTCTCTCTCTCTTCCCCGCACTCTCTCTCTCTCTCCCCCGCACTCTCTCTCCCCCCACGCACTCTCTCTCTCTCCCCCAAACTCTCTCTCTCTCCCCCGCACTCTCTCTCTCTCCCCCGCACTCTCTCTATCTCTCTCTCCCCCGCACTCTCTCTCTCTCCCCCGCACTCTCTCTCTCGCTCCCGCACTCTCTCTCTCCCACGCACTCTCTCTCTCCCCCGCACTCTCCCTCTCCCCCGCACTCTCTATCTCTCTCCCCCGCTCTCTCTCCCTCTCCCCCGCACTCTCTCTCTCTCTCCCCTGCACTCTTTCTCTCCCCCGCACTCTCTCTCCCCCGCACTCTCTCTCTCTCTCCCCCGCACTCTCTCTCTCCCCCGCACTCTCTCATTCTCCCCTGCACTCTCTCTCTCCCCGGCACTCTCTCTCTCTCTCCCCCGCACTCTCTCTCTCCCCCACACTCTCTCTCTCTCTCTCTCCCCCCCGCACTCTCTCTCTCTCTCCCCCGCACTCTCTCTCTCTCCCCCGCACTCTCTCTCTCGCTCCCGCACTCTCTCTCTCCCACGCACTCTCTCTCTCCCGCACTCTCCCTCTCCCCCGCACTCTCTATCTCTCTCCCCCGCTCTCTCTCCCTCTCCCCCGCACTCTCTCTCTTTCTCCCCTGCACTCTCTCTCTCCCCCGCACTCTCTCTCTCTCCCCCGCACTCTCTCTCTCCCCCGCACTCTCTCTCTCTCCCCTGCACTCTCTCTCTCTCTCCCCTGCACTCTCTCTCTCTCTCTCCCCGGCACTCTCTCTCTCTCTCTCTCCCCCGCACTCTCTCTCTCCCCCACACTCTCTCTCTCTCTCTCTCTCCCCCCCGCACTCTCTCTCTCTCTCCCCCCGTACTCTCTCTCTCCCCCCCACACTCTCTCTCCCCCACACTCTCTCTTTCTCTCTCTCTCCCCCCACTCTCTCTCTCTCCCCTCACACTCTCCCCCCCCCACACTCTCTCTCTCTCCCCCACACTCTCTCTCTCACTCTGTCTCTCTCACTCTCTTTCTCTCACCCACACACTCTCTCTCTCCCCAACACTCTCTCTTTCTCTCTCTCTCTCCCCACACACTCTCTCTCTCTCCCCCCACACTCTCTCTCTCTCTCTCCCCCCACACTCTCTCTCTCTCTCCCCCAACACTCTCTCTCTCTCTCCCCCCACACTCTCTCTTTCTCCCCCCCACACTCTCTCTCTCTCCCCCACACTCTCTCTCTCTCTCCCCCACACACTCTCTCTCTCTCCCCCATACTCTTTCTCTCTCTCTCTCTCTCTCTCTCTCTCTCTCTCTCTCGCTCTCTCTCTCTCTCTCACTCTCTCTCTCCCCCCCACACTCTCTCTCTCTCTATCCCCCACACTTTCTCTCTCTCTCTCTCCCACACTCTCTCTCCCCCACACTCTCTCTGTCCCCACACTCTCTCTCTCTCTCTCTCTCTCCCCCACTCTCTCTCTCTCCCCCACACTCTCTCTCTCTCCCCCATACTCTCTCTCTCCCCCACACTCTCTCTCTCTCTCTCCCACACTCTCTCTCTCTCCCCCACACACTCTCTCTCTCCCCCCCACACTCTCTCTCTCCCCCCCACTCTCTCTCTCCCCCCCACACTCTCTCTCTCCCCCACACTCTCTCTACACCACACTGCAATTTACTAGAGAAAAGAGGGGGGGGGGTAAAGATGACCTTAATTATGCTAACAACAAGGACACAGAGATCCATTATAGATGCCCCCTCATGTCCCTGCTTCCCCCGCTTCCCCCCAGTCCTGTGTCAGAGAGCGCAGCGGGTGATGGGAGCGGGGATGCCCCCTCATGTCCCTGCTCACCCCCCCCCCCGCTTCCCCACGGTCCCACATCAGAGAGCGCGGTGGGTGATGGGAGCGGGGATGCCCCCTCATGTCCCTGCTTCCCCCCCCCTCCGCTACCCCCCGGTCCCGTGTCAGAGAGCGTGGCGGGTGATGGGAGCGGGGATCCCCCTCATGTCCCTGCTTCCCCCCCCCGCTTCCCCCCGGCCCCGCATCAGAGAGCGCGGTGGGTGATGGGAGCGGGGATGCCCCCTCATGTCCCTGCTTCCCCCCCCCCCCCCGCTTCCCCCCGGTCCCGCATCAGAGAGCGCGGTGGGTGATGGGAGCGGGGATGCCCCCTCATGTCCCTGCTTCCCCTCCCCCCCGCTTCCCCCCGGTCCCGTGTCAGAGAGCGTGGCGGGTGATGGGAGCGGGGATCCCCCTCATGTCCCTGCTTCCCCCCCCCCGCTTCCCCCCGGTCCCGCATCAGAGAGCGCGGTGGGTGATGGGAGCGGGGATGCCCCCTCATGTCCCTGCTTCCCCCCCACCGCTTCCCCCCCCCCTGCTTCCCCCCCCCCCGCTTCCCCCCGGTCCTGTGTCAAAGAGCGCGGCGGGTGATGGGAGCGGGGATGCCCCCTCATGTCCCTGCTTCCCCCCCGCTTCCCCCCGGTCCCGCATCAGAGAGCGCGGTGGGTGATGGGAGCAGGGATGACCCTCATGTCCATGCTTCCCCCCCCCCCGCTACCCCCCCGGTCCCGCGTCAGAGAGCGCAGCGGGAGATGGGAGCGGGGATGCCCCCTCATGTCCCTGCTTCCCCCCCCTCTGCTACCCCCCAGTCCCGTGTCAGAGAGCGCGGCGGGAGATGGGAGCGGGGATGTCCCCTCAGGTCCCCGCGGAGCAGGAGATGGGCGTGTGGGTGGTGGGAGCATGGTGGTACTGGTCGCGGCCTTTCCAAAAGGTGTGTAGAGAGAGAGTGAGTGTGTGTGTGCATGGGAGAATGTGTGTGTGTGTGTGTGTGTGTATATGGGAGAGTGTGTGTGTGTATTTATAGGTGTGTGTGTGTGTATATATGGGTGTGTGTGTGTGTGTCTGTGTATATATGGGAGTGTGTGTGTGTGTGTGTGTGTGTGTGTGTGTATATATATATATGTGTGTGTGTGTGTTTGTGTGTGTGCATATATATGGGAGAATGTGTATGTGTGTATGGGAGTATGTGTGTGACACCAGAGGTACCCCCACCCCAATCAATCACCCCCCCTGCCCCAATCAGTCACCCACACCTGCCCCAGTCAGTCACCCCTGCCCTGGTCAGTCAGTCAGCCCTGCTCTGGTCAGTCAGTCACCCCTGCCCCAGTCAGTCTGTCACCCCGTCTCCCCTCTCTCTGGTCTCCCCCGTCTCCCTCTCTCTGGTCTCCCCCGTCTCCCCTCTCTGGTCTCCCCCGTCTCCCCTCTCTGGTCTCCCCCCTCTCTGGTCTGCCCTCTCTCTGGTCTCCACTGGTCTCCCCTCTCTCTGGTCTCCCCCATCTCCCCTCTCTCTGGTCTCCCCTCTCTCTGGTCTCCCCTCTCTCTGGTCTCCCCCATCTCCCCTCTCTCTGGTCTCCCCTCTCTCTGGTCTCCCCCGTCTCCCCTCTCTCTGGTCTCCCCTCTCTCTGGTCTTCCCCGTCTCCCCTCTCTCTGGTCTCCCCCGTCTCCCCTCTCTCTCTCCCTCCCTCTCTATATCTCTCTCTCTCTCTCCCTCTCTCTCTCTCTCGCTCCCTCTCTCGCTCCCTCTCTCTCTCCCTCTCTCTCTCTCCCCCTCTCTCTCCCCCTCTCTCTCACCCTCTCCCCCTCTCTCTCTCCCCCCCATCTCTCTCTCCCCCTCTCTCTCTCTCTCTCCCCCTCTCTCTCCCCCTCTCTCTCCCCCTCTCTCTCCCCCTCTCTCTCCCCCTCTCTCTCCCCCTCTCTCTCCCCTTCTCTCTCCCCTTCTCACTCCCCCTCTCACTCCCCCTCTCTCTCCCCCTCTCTCCCCTCTCTGTATCTGGATATCTTATTTAACCTATATATCTAAACTGTCCTATACTACACCAAAATAACTTATACTGCTTTCTTCCAGATCTGACTCAAGCTTCACACGGAAGACATCGGAATCCCCCCTAACCCAGAAGACAGGTAGGGAACACCTCCCCTCCAACTTATAACATTGCGGGAATAAGGTACCTGAACATTGAGGGACTGCGGATCAGGTAAGATCCCAGGCGGGATTGCTGCTTTAGATATTGTGAAGCGGGGACTTCCAGACACTGGTTAAGGGGTTCAGGAAACTAGTCATTCACCTGTGGCTTTTATTTCTAGATCCGACATTTACACACTTACACTTACACACACACACACACACACACACACACACACACACACACACACACACACACACACACACACACACACACACACACACACACACACACACACACACACACACACACACACACACACACACACGTGTAACAAGGACTAATTGTAGTATAATGTAATACATACATTTGTCAAAAATGAATGTTGTTCTGACTAGGAATTTATTAAATGTATTTTATTTATATATTTTATTTTAAAGTGGGGTTGGGGGCGGGACTAGGTGGCGAGTAGATTTTTTGGTTGGGCGAGTAGATTTTTGGGTGATTTGTCAAACACTGTATATATATATATATATATATATATATATACATATATATATATATATAAGAACAAAAGCGCAAGCTCCATAGCATAATACTGCATATAAAATTATTTATTAAGAACAAGAGTAGTCGCCAGGACTTGCACTCACATCAAAATAGTAAAGAACTTTCATGGGAGACAATCTGTGTGCTGTTTAGAACAGCTGGAGGATGAATAAAATAATCAGGTGCATACTAAGGTACTGGCAGGTATCAATGAACAGATACTCATCTGTGGTGCAGCGAGCGGATACAGTGTCCAGTGTTCCCTTCCGTGCCAGCGATATTTGAGAGTTACAATGCTCACACCTCTCTCTGACAGTGTAGGAAGGCCTCTGCCTATTCCACGTGAGAGGCTCCGCTCGTACAGCTCGTTCAGCTTAACGGTGCACAGTGTGATTCAGGCGCTCCTCTATGAGGCAAATACAATGTGAATGAATAAATTATATTAAATAATATTGTGCTCACTTATATTGATAAACGTGCAAATGTGTTAAATATAATAAATTATAAGTGATATAAAATCGCAGCTCAAACCTTTAGAGAGACGGTCCAATTCTCCTTTGGTAGATCTCCAAGACAGATTTGGGGAGCGTAGATATCACCGTACAGTATGTGGAGAGAATATAAAAATACATAGTGTAATTGTTTTTAAATAGAAGACATCTTGGTATAAACAGAAATGGGGACTCACACTTTCCCAGTGAATAAACAGCAGGGGATAACCAGATAGATTTTCAGCTCAAGTGGACTCGGCGTGATAATCCTCAATGTAAAACAAAAGATCACACTCTTAGTGCAACATTGTATGTTCAATAAATATGTTATATTGTGACAAATAATATCGCACTTACATTTTAACAATGTGGAATGTACACATAAAAATGAAAGGTGGCACGATTCCTCTAGTCTCTCCGACTGCGTCACGTCCCTTCCGGCGGTCGTCCGCCGGAAGGGATGTCATGCAGTCGGAGAGACTAGAGGAAAAAGAAAGTACACCCTCTTTGAATTCCATGGTTTTACATATCAGGACATAATAACAATCATCTGTTCCTTAGCAGCTCTAAAAATTAGGTAAATACAACCTCAGATGAGCAAAAACACATGACATATTACACCGTGTCATGATTCATTTAACAAAAATAAAGCCAAAATGGAGAAACTATGTGTGATAAACTAAGTACACCCTTACTGCTTCCATAGGAATTAAGATGCTAAGTAGCAGACAGGTGCTGCTAATCAAATGCCCTTGATTAATTGATCATCAGCAAGTGTGACCAGCTCTATAAAAGCCAAAGTTTTAGCAGTTTGCTGGTCTGGAGCATTCAGGTGTGTGTTAACACAATGCCAAGGAGGAAAGACATCAGCAATGATCTTAGACAAGCAATTGTTGCTGTCCATCAATCTGGAAACAATCTGGAAAGGGTTTTAAGGCAATTTCCAAACAATTTAAAGTCCATCATTTTACAGTAAGAAAGAATATTCAAAAGTGGAAAACATTCAAGACAGTTGCCAATCTTCCCAGGAGTGGACATCCCAGCAAATCCACCCCAGGTCAGACCGTGCAATGCTCAGAGAAATTGCAAAATACCCAAGTGTTACATCTCAGACTCTACATGGCTCAGTTAGCATGTTAAATGTTAAAGTTCATGACAGTACAATTAGAAAAAAACTGAACAAGTATGGTTTGTTTGGAAGGGTTGCCTGGAGAAAGACTATTCTCTCTAAATAGAACATGGCAGCATTGCTCAGGTCTGCAAAGTTGCAACTGAACAAACCACAAGACTTCTGGAACAATGTCCTTTGGACAGACAAGACCAAAGTGGAGATGTTTGGCCATTATGCACAGCGCCATGTTTGGCGAAAACCAAAAACAGCATATCAGCATAAACACCTCATACCAACTGTCAAGCACGGTGGTGGAGTGGTGATTATTTGGGCTTGTTTTGCAGCCACAGGACCTGGGAACCTTGCAGTCATTGAGTCGACCATGAACTCCATTGTATACCAAAGTATTCTAGAGTCAAATTTGAGGCCATCGGTCCGACAGCTAAGACTTGTCTGAAATTGGGTCATGCAACAGGACAATGATCCCAAGCACACCAGCAAATCTACAAAAGAATGGCTGAAAAAGAAAAGAATCAAGGTGTTGCAATGGCCCAGTCAAAGTCCAGACCTCAACCCGATTGAAATGCGGTGGCTGGACCTTAAGAGAGCTGTGCATAAACAAATGCCCACAAACCTCAATGAACTTAAGCAACGTTGTAAAGAAGAGTGGGCCAAAATTCCTCCACAATGATGTGAGAGACTAATAAAGTCATACAGAAAATGATTACTTCAAGTATTGCTGCTAAAGGCGGTTCTATAAGCTATTGAATCATAAGGTGTACTTAGTTTTTCACACATGGCTTCTCCATTTTGGCTTTATTTTTTGTTAAATAAATCATGACGGTGTAATATGTCATGTGTTGTTGTTCATCTGAGGTTGTATTTACCTAATTTTTAGACCTGCTAAGGACCAGATGATTGTTATTATGTCCTGATATGTAAAACCATGGAATTCGAAGAGGCTGTACTTTATTTTTCACATGACTGTGTATATATACACAGAGAGAGCGAGAAAAATCTCTAACAAAAAACAGGATAAGAAAATATCTGATGACAAAACAATTAATGAGGAGACAACAAGAAATGAAGCAAGAACATGAATTGAACATGCAGAACTGTGCAAAACAGCCCGCAAACGTACAACTAAAGATGTAACTGTGATATGGTGACGAAGACTATTGAAGATAACAAAAACTTAAAGAAGACAAAACAACGTCTTTGTCATGGTTGTGCTCACCACAAACCGGGGCCGGACCGCGTGGCAGCTACTACCTCAGGGGGCAGTGATAGTGGGGTGGTTTGGACATTTTTTGGAGAGGGAGGTGCCCTCACGGGTTTAACAACAGGACTGACAGAAAAGGGTTTGTGAATAGTTCGTGCGTAGGCGGCTAGGAGAGGTTCACGCTCACTTATGTTCCTGTCAAATTCTAGGAATATTTTAAGGGAAGTGTCTATGGCCTGAAACAGTACCCCAAAATCCCCAGTTTCCAGTCCCGGAATGGACATAAGAAGGAGCAGTTGGGAGTACTGGGCTTGAAACATCATCTTTAACTCTCTACATTCCTGAGATTTAGTAAGGATTTCCTTACGAGTCAGTCTTTCTGCAGGGGTTAAACCTTCATACATACAGGCAAGATTAGGCGGATGCAGTTTTCAAACAGATCCTGTTCTTCAAACAGGGACTGGTCTGCAGTCTGGGCCATAGGTACAGTTACACATTTACCAACCCCCACCACGGCGCGGTCCGGTTTTGTGGGGCCGAGCATACTGTCACGGTTGTGCTCACCACAAACCGGGGCCGGACCGCGTGGCTGAGGCTGGGTTATGAAATCACTGACCTTAGACCGCGCAGACTGGTCCGGAGTGCAAAGTTCATAGTAAAGCAGGCCGAGTTCAGGACTGGAGAGAACAGCGTAGTCGTTGGACGAGCCAGAGTCGGGGTAGGAGATATCCGGGTAGTCGTAGTCCAAGCAGGGAGTCGGAAACAGGAAATCAAGCTGGTCCTTTTGCTTCAGCACAATCGCTGCAGGTCGGGAACGAGGTTTGCACGAGTGGCGTCCACGGCCCATGGCGCCGGTCTAGGAGTGGGCACACCGCCAGGCAGCACTGGTGACTGCGTGCTTCAGCGCAAAAGTACAAGCAGGCCTCTAAGAACCAGGAACTAGGGAACTCAGCATAGCAGCAGCAGGCCTGGAGGAAACTGGAATGAGTACAATGAACTAGAACAAAACAGAGAACAGTAACGAGAGAACAAGCCAGGGCTTGTGGCAAAACACAGGTAACATCAAAGAAGGATTATGCTCGGCAGAGAAGCATTGTGGGAATGCAGTATTTAAAGGTCAGTGAACCAATAGCAGAAGGGGCGTGTGACAGCATTGCTCTAATGACTGAGCCCAGGCTGGGACTGCACTTATAGCTTGCACAGCTGCAGTAGATACCAGGGGGAGTGTTCCAGGACTGCACAGGTCTGTAAGGCAAGGTAAGTAGTAAACTGAGGTGTGGATTCCTTACAGTACGCCCCCTTCAGGTGAGATCTCAGGGCGAACATAACCACTCCAAAGTTGGAGGACCTGGAATTGTTCCGGAATTGTCTAGGATGGAGAGTAGAGTTGTGGTAGAGAAATTATTGTCACGTGGCTCGCCACGCGAAATGGCTTGGAAATCCAAGGCTGTGAAGAACCAGGGGGTTCCGGAGCAGAAACGGCAGAAGGGCCCCCGCTGGGAGCCCAGTCCCTAGTAATGGTACCAAAGTTCAGGACAAGAGAAACCGATAGTTGGTAGAGTATACCAGGGCGACCTTCCGGACAGACAAAGTCTTTACTGACATCTGCACGTAGGAATTTGAGAGGGTCTTCTCCTCCAGAGGTTTTCCAGGTAGTGGTCAGCGAGGGTATAGGGTGGGTGGGTGCATTGCCAGGTATTGGTATAGTAGATGACAAGTCAAGCAGTAAACCAGGCTTAGGAACGGAAATCTTGGGATACGTTCAGAGTATTTCCAACACTGAGGAAACAGGCGCAACAGAAGAATCCGAGTATACAGTATAACCATGGGTTCGCAGAGGCAGCGAAGCAATCAATACTGGAGCTCCCAAATACTGTACAACCCTCAGTGAGAGACAGTATTGTCTGGGAATAGGAGATCACAGAGTCCAAGGCAGCGTGTAAAGTTCTAGAGACAATAGGGAGAGAAACCCCATACGTAAAGTCATTCTGGGGTTCTTCAGGAGCCACAGAACGGTCCGTTACAAGAAACTGCCCTCCCGCACCGGGGATTTGGAGCGCGGCAAGGGTTACTTCAGATATGACACCAGAGTCTGGGGAAGGTATACAGGTCCTTGCAGAGGTTTGAACAACCGCATGGAGCGGATTACGTGCTGCCACGAACTCCAAGGGCATCGTACTTGTTTTAGGAGTGGGAGTAGGAATAAGCTCTGGAGCTTAAATATCAGGAACTTGACACTCAGACACTGCAGAGGCAGTGGAGGGAGGGGAGCTAGTGTCTGGAGCTGGAGGCTCAGAATCTGTAACAAGGACATCTGGCACTGCAGGGACACTGGTAGGAGGAGAACCAGTGTCTGGAGGTGGTGCCTGGAACTCAGTGACGGGAACTGGGGGCGTTAGAGAGTCAATACGCAGTAAGTTGGAACCGGGGAAACTCTTAATAGCAGAAACCTTAGAAGAAAAAAGAGTTTTATCCAAAACTGCAAGGGCCCTAAAAACAGGGGTACTTGTCATGACAAAATCAGAAATAGGTATTTTACTAGTGCGAAAATTCTGATAACGGAACTGCTAGCCACTGATGTGGGTGTCTGGGTTTCACTAATGAGAAAATCAGATACAATGGAAAGTGACTTGGAATCAAACACGGAAGTTCTAGGTTTGCAGGATATGTGTGAGAAGGTACCTTTTAACACAGGACTTTTAATCTTAGCCCTGAATAACCCAACGGTTGCTGGAGCACATTTAGATGCAGTGCTAAAGGACTGAGGTTTAGCAAGGGAAAGAAGACAAAATAGCTCAGATTTAAACACCTGAATTTGTAATGTAGACAGGGTGGTCTCTGACTGTACTATGGGGGTGACAACAAATATGCTGATCTTTGGAGGGGTTGCTTGGGAAGGAGTGTCTGGGAAATCAAAAAAAGGCTACAGATTCCATGACAAGGGGAATATGCGCTGAACCAGGGATCTCAGCACTCTGAGTGACAGACTGGGTCAGTGAAATACCTGGGAGTGGGGATTCTGTGAACAGGCTTAGGGAAAACCCCGGTTCCTGAATACCTTTAACTGGAACCAGTATTTTAGCAGAAGTTTCAGGGGACTCGGCAGCGGAAACTTGAGCTGAAGCAGGGGGATTAAGGCAAAGAATATCCAAGGACTCTGCAACCTTAGGGGAGTCATTCAGTGCAACCTCTGCTGTCAGACTTGGGGATTCATTCTCTGATGCTAGAAAGCATGCATTAGCCTGGGGGCAGCAAGGATTTACAGGGGTCAATGCAAATAGTACCTGAGAGTCAAAAAGTGGGAGGTTTGCCTCAGGAATTGAGGATACAAGGAGTTTCTCCTCTGGAGCCAAGAATGTGGCCTTAGCTGGCGACCAGGGGATTACAAAAGGAGGCTCATAGGGCTGACCCGCAGGGGTTTATATAGGAATGAGCTCGGGAATAGAGCTTAGGGATTCTAACTTAGAACGTTGAAGCAGAAGGGGTTCCTTCTCTGACGTGGGGAGCACGCAGAGCTGCCTAGCAGGGGTTAAAGCAGAAAAAACCTTAAGGGCAGGAGTTAGGGATTCTGAGTTAGAAAGTTAGGGTAGAAAGGGATCATTCTCAGACACTAGGGCCGTAACTTTGGAAATACAAGTATACTCCACGGGAACCTCACCGACCTGACTGGCAGGGGATAACGCAGACATATCCTTGGGGTTTAAGCAATGGGAGGTGCAATCAGGGCTAGAAATCATGCAGCTTCTACCTTAGGGGGCAGTGATAGTGGGGTGGTTTGGACATTTTTTGGAGAGGGAGGTGCCCTCACGGGTTTAGCAACAGGACTGACAGAAAAGGGTTTGTGAATAGTTCATGCGTAGGCGGCTAGGAGAGGTTCACGCTCACTTATGTTCCTGTCAAATTCTAGGAATATTTTAAGGGAAGTGTCTATGGCCTGAACCAGTACCCCAAAATCCCCAGTTTCCAGTCCCGGAATGGACATAAGAAGGAGCATTTGGGAGTACTGGGCTTGAAATATCATCTTTAACTCTCTACATTCCTGAGATTTAGTAAGGATTTCCTTACGAGTCAGTCTTTCTGCAGGGGTTAAACCTTCATACATACAGGCAAGATTAGGCGGATGCAGTTTTCAAACAGATACTGTTCTTCAAACAGGGACTGGTCCGCAGTCTGGGTCATAGGTACAGTTACACATTTACCAACCCCCACCACGGCGCGGTCCGGTTTTGTGGGGCCGAGCATACTGTCACGGTTGTGCTCACCACAAACCGGGGCTGGACCGCGTGGCTGAGGCTGGGTTATGAAATCACTGACCATAGACCGCGCAGACTGGTCCGGAGTGCAAAGTTCATAGTAAAACAGGCCGGGTTCAGGACTGGAGAGAACAGCGTAGTCATTGGACGAGCCAGAGTCGGGGTAGGAGATACCCGGGTAGTCGTAGTCCAAGCAGGGAGTCAGCAACAGGAAATCAAGCTGGTCCTTTTGCTTCAGTACAATCGCTGCAGGTCGGGAACGAGGTTTGCGCGAGTGGTGTCCACGGCCCATGGCGCCGGTCTAGGAGAGGGAAGACTGACCAGAGTGGGCACACCGCCAGGCAGCACTGGTAACCCCGTGCTTCAGCGCAAAAGTACAAGCAGGCCTCTAAGAACCAGGAACGCAGCGTAGCAGCAGCAGGCCTGGAGGAAACTGGAATGAGTACAATGAACTAGAACAAAACAGAGAACAGTAATGAGAGAACAAGCCAGGGCTTGTGGCAAAACACAGGTAACATCCATGAAGGTTTATGCTCGGCAGAGAAGCATTGTGGGAATGCAGTATTTAAAGGTCAGTGAACCAATAGCAGAAGGGGCGTGTGACAGCATTGCTCTAATGACTGAGCAAAGGCTGGGACTGCAGTTATAGCTTGCACAGCTGCAGTAGATACCAGGGGGAGTGTTCCAGGACTGCACACGTTTGCAAGGCAAGGTAAGCAGTAAACTGATGTGTGGATTCCTTACAGTCTTATGGTTGGGAAAAATCAAATCACTGCACTCCAACAAGACGACAGATCAACAATAAAAGACTGTGCACTTGTCATAAAGATAGTTGAGGACTTCTACATTAAATTGTACATGAACACAGATAACACAGGGCGTTATCCAGTAGAGGACAAGCCATAAGAAGCCACAAATTATGTATCATGCATCCTTCCAGAAAAAGTGGCAGAAGCAATAAAATCCATGAAGATTGTGGAGACTCCTGGGGAAGATGGAATTACAACTGAAATCTTGAAAGAAACTGGGGAAGACCCCTTGCAAAACTCATTACATGCTGCTTGAAGAATAGGATAATCAGTCTACTTCCAATCACTCACAAGATTTTTAAGAAGATACTCACTAATTGGCTATAACAGACCATGGACTTTGCCCAGCCAACTGGGATTTCTTAGTGAATACAACACAATGGACCACCTCCAAGTCATACAAGAAGTGTTTTCTAGAAGTAATTAATGCGATCTACCTCTCAGGTTAGGATTCATAGATTACAAAAAAGTCTTTGATTCTGTCTACACCCCAGCGGTCCTAAATGCATTAAGAAGACAAAATGTTGACATACCGTACATTGACATTCTAAAGAACATTTATGAGAATTCCACATCAAACATTAGATTAAATGAAGATACAAGCAAAATAAGGATCAGCAAGGGAGTGTGGCAAGGAGACACTGTGTCACTAGGATCAGCAAGGGAGTGCAATAGGGAGACACCATGTAACCAAAGCTTTTCACTTCAACACTTGAAGAATTTTTAAGACATTAGATTGGGAATATAAAAGGAATCAAAATCAACGGTCAATATTTGAGTCATCTACGATTTGCAGATGACATTGTTATTTTTGCCACAAAAAGACCTACAGCAACAAATTGGAGAACTCGCCGAAGCAAGTACGAATGTGGGTCTCCGTATGATTCTCCAAAAATGTGTAAATTCAGCAAAAAATCAAATAAATGAAATAGATCTAAAACAAGTCAAAGACTATATCTACCTTGGCCGGCAAATATCAATGGATGAGAACCTTTTGAATGATATCAGTAGGAGCGTGAAGATGGGGTGGAGTGCATTTGGAAGAAAATAGATGATTTTTCAATGGAACCTTCCACGTTGCCTCAAGAAAGTTTTTGACCAGTGTATCCTGCCCGTGCTCACCTATGGATGTGAAACGTGGACTCTAAATGCAAAGATAAATCAGAAGCTTCAGACAATAGAAAGATGTATGTCGGGTATTACCTTAAGAGACAGGAAAAAGAATGAATAGGCTCGAAAACCAAACAAAAGAATGAAGAAATTAAAAAGGAAGCGGGCTGAACACATTGCAAGAAGAAATGACCATCGTTGGAGAAATATGGTACTCTACTGGATTCCAAGAGAGATTGAAAGATCAAGATGGTGAACAAAGTAAGATGGGAGGATGAAATCAAATTTGTTGGGGAAGCGTGTAGAAGAGAGGCTTGCAACTGAACTACATGGAAGACCATTGGGAGGCCTTCATCCAGCAGTGGATCGCCATGAGTGAAGATGATGATGATGATGCGTGCGTATGTGCTTTTGTGTGTTTGTGAAGAATAGAAAAGGAAAGCGCAACAAAATATATAGCTCCAATCTTATAAATAATAGAATTTATATTAATACATTCCTACTAAAAATAGGTGATATGTGAAATACAAAAAACGGTATATTCTAGCTTTCCCAATTAATGCAGTTTGAAGATTAATAACTTCACTGCCTGTTGTCCAGTAGAATATATATCATTTATACTTATAACCAGTGTTCGACAAACCTATACATTTGCTCGCCCCGGGCGAGTGGATTTAACCCCCGGGCGAGTAAATATTGGCCCAAGCAGCACACGTTTGGTACTAGGTGGCGAGTAGATTTTTTTGTGTGGCGAGTAGATTTTTTGGTGATTTGTCAACCACTGCTTATAACATATTATTAAACATAAAGGATCTACACTATCTCTGTGCTTATCCTATAGTTGAGGTGTTTTACATGGGAAGACCAAGAAGAAAGCTCGGCACCCAGATGGGATACACTGATATGCCTTCTTAAAGAGAGTGGAAGATTGTAGAACTAAACTTACATTTCTGATTGGGTTCCAACATATTACATTATAGTGTTCCTGCACTTCCCTTTTTTGCATCATATCTTCTTCCACGCTATAAAATGTCAGCATTGAGGTTTGGCATATAGGAAACATGTATTTCCTTGAGTATTTCACAGAGATAGGATATACAAATCTCAAAGTGTTCTCAAAGATGACAACCTGTCGCCCATACCGTCTTGTTGGATTCCTTCTTCTCTCTGGATGAATTCCTCCTCCTTAGCTAGCTAATCTAATATTATGCTGGCTGTTTATGCAGAGTAAAACCACCTAGTTGGCTTTTCTCTGTATATGGCGTCCCCATGTGTCGTTTTCTATCTGGCGTAATGTACAGTATGAATAGCGTCTTACATACACGGAAGTCAGCCTTGTCTAACATTGAAAATCTATGACCGAATCTCTTTATAGATAGCCCACAACAGCTGTCTGTAATATAATCTTTAACCATAACTCTATTACTGGGTGTTTGCCACACCTTTTACCTCTTTACTTCTTACGATATCCTCCCAGCAGCTGCCATTACAATTAATCACTCATCTTCATTTCTTAGGATCCAATAAAAAAAAAATATATATATAATGTATACATACATACATATATACAGTGCTTGACAAATCACCCAAAAATCTACTCGCCACCTAGTCCCGCCACTAACCCCACCCCTAGTCCCACCCCCAACCCTAGTCCCGCCCCTAACCCCGCTTTAAAATAAAATATACAAATAAAATACATTTAATAAATTCTTAGTCAGAACAACATTCGTTTTTGACATAAATGTATTTATTGTATTACATTATACTACAATTAGTCCTTGTTACGTGTGTGTGTGTAGGTGTCGGATCTAGAAATAAAAGCCAGATGTGAATGACTAGTATCCTGAACCCCTTAGCCAGTGTCTGTACGTCCCCGCTTCACAATATCTAAAGCAGCAATCCCGCCTGGGATCTTACCTGATCCGCAGTCCCTCAATGTCCAGGTACCCACATTCCCGCAATGTTATACATTGGAGGGGATGTGTTCCCTACCTGTCTTCTGGGTTAGGGGGGGTTCCGATGTCTTCCGTGTGAAGCTTGAGTCAGATCTGGAAGAAAGCAGTATAGGTTATTTCTGTGTAGTATAGGGCTGTTAAGATATACAGGGAAATAAGAGATCCAGATCCAGAGTGTGAGACAGACATAGAGTGTGGGTGAGAGACACAGAGAGAGACACAGAGAGAGGGTGAGAGAGAGAGGGCGAGAGAGAGAGAGGGCGAGAGACAGAGAGAGACGGGGAGAGACAGAGAGAGAGGGCGAGAGACAGAGAGGGCGAGAGGCAGAGAGAGAGGGCGAGAGGCAGAAAGAGAGGGCGAGAGGGCGAGAGGCAGAGAGAGAGAGGGCGAGAGGCAGAGAGAGAAGGCGAGAGGCAGAAGGCGAGAGGCAGAGGGCGAGAGACAGAGGGCGAGAGACAGAGGGGGTGATTGGGTGGGGTGACGGGGTGATTGGGTGGGAGGATGGGGTGATTGGGTGGGAGGACGGGGTGATTGGGTGGGAGGATGGGGAGATTGGGTGATTGGGTGGGGTGATTGGGTGATGTGATTGGGTGGGGGGAAGGGGAGATTGGGTGATTGGGTGGGAGGACGGAGAGATTGGGTGGGAGGACGGGGTGATTGGGTGGGGTGATTGGGTGGGGGGGGGTGATTGGTGGTGGGGTGACACTTCTGGTATCACACACACACACACACACACACACACACACACACACACACACACACACACACACACACACACACACACACACACACACACACACACACACACACACACACACACACACACACACAACCCTGTGGGGGCAGCTACGGGACCGGGGGGAAGCGGAGAACAAGGGGGTAAAGGGAGAACACCCCCACTACCATCTCCCACCCCGCGCGTGAAGCCGGGACCAGGGAGAGAAGGGGGGAACACCCCCACTTCCATC
The DNA here is from genome assembly GCF_040206685.1 of Ascaphus truei. NCBI lineage: Eukaryota > Metazoa > Chordata > Amphibia > Anura > Ascaphidae > Ascaphus > Ascaphus truei. The sequence goes on along the minus strand of NC_134501.1, from coordinate 36,916,475 downwards.
TGCCGCCACGCGCGGGCACCCGGGGAGAGAAGGGGGACCAGGGGGAACACCCCCGCTACCACCAGTCTGCCACAGGGACCGGGGGCTGGACATGGGGGACCGTGCGAGCAGCAGCAGCACTCCCATTACTTACCCCTGCAGAGAAGGAAGTGCTCCATTCCTCGTCATGCCCTATTGGCCAATCAGCTAGGGGGATTTAAAAAAAAAAAAAAAATTTGCAGAGCAGGGGGGTTTTTTTTCAGAGCAGGGGAAACGTCACTGGCCACCGGCCAATTTCCGTTCGCACCTGGCGAGTGGCCGACCGGGTTTGCTGAGCACTGCATATATATCTAAATATATATATATATACGAAAATAGAAAATGAAAGTATCCCAACGAAAGCACTCTGATATACAAAAAATATCAAAATGTACTTTAACATCACAAGAAAACACTCAAAAGTTAAAAACAATCCTCAGTATCCGGTACAATAGAATATATGTAGCTGACACCTAAGTAATTACATTATTAATAAACCTCTGATAGCCAAACTCTGAAGTGATAAATACAGATATTCACTGTAACCTGCAGGGTGCAGGGGCGTGCAATTAGCCTCCCACCACTGTGACCGGCCGGTTAATTGTAACAACCTGATGGAACAGTGACACTATATATATAGTCTGTGCTGATCCCTAGAGATCGAATATACCGGCGCAGCACAAGAGATTATCACATAAAAGTGGTTTATTGGGTCCATAATGCACACATATGCCCGATGTTTTGGTCCTAGGGGAAACTTTGTCATGGTCTATATACAGTATGTGTGTGTGTAGATACACCGAACCCTATAAAGGTGGGGTTGCAGACCAGTCTGACATGCAAATACCCCACAATTAATATATATATATATATATATATATATATATATATATATATATATATATATAAAATAAAAATTAACAGATGGCACACACATATGTGGTAAAAAGGTGCTTGTCCCATACAGGTAATGTATAGATAGGTTCCTTACCGAGTAGATCCAGGATCCCAAGATCACGAGGCAAGAAGGAGACAGCACACTCAAAGGTACAAAAAGCAGCGTGTATTCAGTAGAAAAACCGGCACATTTCACTCCCTTGAGAAAGGTCCTGTGTCAAGGACCGAAACGTCGGGTTTATGTGCCGGTTTTTCTACTGAATACACGCTGCTTTTTGTACCTTTGAGTGTGCTGTCTCCTTCTTGCCTCGTGATCTTGGGATCCTGGATCTACTCGGTAAGGAACCTATCTATATATATATATATATATATATATATATATATATATATATATATATATATATATATATATATATATATATATTCATATATAAGTAAAAATTTGATATTTATTAGCTCAACATTTCGGCTCCAACTGGCTAATATACTGTATATATCACATTTTTGACTTAGGAGTGGATGTCTTCTTTAGTTTCTTGTATTATCCCTTGGATGGTATGCATCCAGATTTAGCTATCTATTACCTTGGCTCGTGAGTGTCGTGTGTGTGTGTGTGTGTGTGTGTGTGTGTGTGTGTGTGTGTGTGTGTGTGTGTGTGTGTGTGTGTGTGTGTGTGTGTGTGTGTGTGTGTGTGTGTGTGTGTGTGTGTGTGTGTGTGTGTGTGTCTGGTGCACCTAAACATGTGTGTAATTTGAATGTCCTCCCTCTTAGTCTTAAATCTAATTTTGTGCTGCTGGCTATGTTTTAATAGAGCATTTTTTATTCCAGCCCTATTTTGTTGCAGTCATTGATGGATGAAACGTATGTAATTCTTTTTCCATAATGAATTCATTTTTTTTTTTTTTAATGTTTTGGTTTCCAACAAAATACATAAAGTTCAGGGACACAGGGCATTCTTCACAGTGCGGAGAGTAGCATTAGGGCGGAAGCTTAATAAAGGTTTGATAAATGAAACACAATTATGAAGTTTCTTTTGTTCTTGCTTATAGGATAACTTGCTGTTAATCTATGTCCTGCCACACAGATGTATGTGTATTAATCACTGGCAACAAAATGCTTTTAACTATGACCAAAAATGACACAAACCATAGAAAAAATGAACGCTTTGATGAAAGGTCAGTACAGTGTTTTTCAATCAACCAGTATATTGATGTTATATCAAAGTAAAGATATTGTACCTACTTCATTTAACCTTGTGCTGTGTTTAACATAAGTGGGAGGGCAGGTTAATTAATAACTAAAATAAACTTGAACAAACTTTCATGGGAAATGAGACGCAGGAGAGATTTTTTTTCGAACGATTGAGATGTATTTCCCCCTTTTTTATATTCTCAATGTTATTTCCGTTGCAGCTTTTAATGGGCCAAGATAAGAGTTTGTCTAAAACGTAGTTTGCACCCAAGATGCACATCTAAAGAAGAGCTGTGGGTGGTCTCTAAAACCTGTGTCCAATTACACAGCCCATTCAAGTTAAGTGACTGCAGCCATGGCTTAGTGAGTCCTAAAAGATCATGGGGCCTTTGCAGAAAGGTCCGATAAGACATTTATAGGCAGCTTTTCATCAAAAAAGCCTACTGCTATTCTGTAAGCTCCGATATTTTGGCGATACTAGAAATTTTCGGCAATTTTTTTTTCCCAAAAAAAAAAAAATAGCCAAAAGCGCGGCGATAAACCACTTATCGACAATTATCGGCAATTTCCCAAACTCGCTCAATTCTAGTTGCCACGATCAGCTTATCGAGGCTGATCGCCGCTCTAGAATTGAGATTTCTTCTCCGAATCGCCCCGCCAGTTGTCAAGAAGATTGTCAAGAAGGTGGGGAGAGGCTGCCGAGAAGCGGCGAGATGGCACATGGAAAAAAAATGCATTATTTCTGCATTGGATTGATGCTGGGAGACTATGGAGCCGATACCCATTAATAAGCCCACTTGATTGGCCCTGATCCGTGTTTTGGGGTCCTAGAGTGTCAGCTCTTGGACCTGGCTGTCGTATATGCATTACTGTGACTGCGTGTAACTTATGTGACAATAAAGAATTTTTGTGTTTTTGCCTTTCCAGGAGTGCCAGCAAGCAGAGATTGCTGGGCTAGGAGTTTCAGGGTGGGTTTTGCGGAGAAATTCTTTTCAGATTGTGGCTATGTAGCGGGGTCACCGAGATACAGGATACCCCAAAGCTGTATCCGAGAATCAGGTAAGATTCTGGGATACATTGAAGCACAGTGCTCCGGTCAAAATCCTACCCTGGAAATGTTCTTGTGACTCACCGCCAGGAGTCCCTGCTTCAGCACAGACCAGAAAGGTAAGAAGGGCATAGGGGATCAAGGTATCCCCAGAATGGTACAGGGGTCCCTTGTATAAGGGGGAATGCCCAGTTCATATCCAAGTCACCCTGACCCTGGTATAGGGATTCTGGGGGTGCTCCAGCTATGTGACAAAGCTATGAGGGTTTTATTTGTGTGCCAAATGTAAAGTCAGGTTTCTACAGTGTGGCAGGGATAAGGCTAGTAAGAGTAGAGAGTATATCTTCTTATTCTATCCCTGACACCAGAAAGGGGGACGTAGACATTTTGAACACAAGATACAGTGTAAAGGTATATTCTATTAAAGGTTGATATTTAATAGGTATATATGCTTGTAACCTGTATATGAACTGTGAGACCAGCTGGCCACCAGGCGTGGTGCCACTGTGTCTGCTCAGGTCCCAGACTTGAAAGCCTCAGGGATGCCAATGTGTTAGAACAGGCGGGGTACTGGAGTTACACTGAAGTACCCACATCCTGGTATAACAAAGGGCTATCTGGCGACCATTTGCCAAGCCCCAGACTTGGAGGAGCCTGGCACAGCGGGGGGCTCAATATGTTAAGATGCAGAGGTGCCAGGTTGGCGCATGCCCGTTAGCAGAATTGAAATCGGTGCCTTCCCGGCTTCAGAATTCCCGGCAAATCGGTGATAGGCTGGCAGAGAAATTCCCACGCGCTGATTGGCTGTAGAGTTTTGTGAATGGGACTCCAAAACCTATAAGAAACCTAGCAGCCAATCAGGACCTCATATTTTAAGCACCAAACCACCAGCGGCAAATTGAAGATCCCAAAAAGATGCTCTGAGAGAAATAGACGCGAGCCGGCTTCACAGATCTCAAGTCCCACTTTTCAGGGGCCAAGTTCTGAAAATGGAACGTAGCGATCGTGGCTGGAACTGCATGCTGAATTGAGTTCCAGGACGTTTGTGAGTATCTCCCGGTCATTGGAAAGGGCTCATAAAGATTTCATTTTGTAGCCATTTGGACTAGGAAAGTTTACTTCGTTAGCCAAATCCCCAGTAAGTGTGTTTTCTATTGCATATTGTGAACCATTGTGTGTATGTCTTTTCCTGGCATAAATTACAATTTGTTTTACCTGCTTGTTTTGCTCAATCATATGATCCCGGTAATAAAGGTGTAAATTGCCTGGTCTCCCGTGACATATTATTTCTTTTTTTAGACACAGGATTAATACCACAGGCCGGCAGGTGTCCCCGGGTGGTCCCCACGGGTGTCCATGGGCCCCACAGGGAAATCCAGAGGGATCCCATTGGTGTCTGGGGGCCATCGGGGAGTGCCCACTAGGCTCCGTGGGCCTCCAGGTGGTCCCCACAGGATTCCGTGGGACCCAACGGGGTCCTCGGGTGGTCTTCGTGGGTCCCCGCTGGCCAGCGGCAACATTCCTGTATTTAAAATTTAAAAAAAAACATGGCCTACATTTCAATAAATACACCTCCAACCCCCCTCCAAACACATACAGTTCAGTAATGTGCAAAATAACAATTATCCAGATATGGATAATAGATTATTTGCCCATTATTAAACAAAACATTAGCCAGCCAGCATAAATAAAGTAAATAAAAAACGTTCTACTTACCTCTGACAACATGAATGGCATCCTCTTCAGTATTCTGCAGGGCCATGTCGTCCGATGCCAGCAACAATACATAAAAAAATACAATCTAAATGCTCCTAGCCCCATAATCACCTTAGCGGTTAATAACCGCTATTGTAATTAAGGGGTTAACCCACGCTCACCCACTACCCACCCGGGAGGCCTATCCACCCACCCCAGACCCACTATACCCACCCTGTACCCATTGGGTGGCATAGTAGTACATCATACCCATATTTTATGGGCATGATACGCTACTATAGCAATCAATGATCACACTAATACAAAAGCAGGAATGTCAAAAATACACAATAATAAAACAGATGCAACAAGCACCTAAACACCCAGGAACAAAAATTAAAAGCTCTAGCAAATCAAGCAATTAACTAAATAAAACCACTAGCCAATCAATTAAAGAAATAAAGCCACTAGGCATTCAATAAAATAATCTAAACCTCTATGCAATCAATAACATAAATCATGCCACTAGCCAAAAAATACATTTAATACCTAAAAGCAGTAACCAACACAACAATTAATTCATACAACCGCTAGGCAACACATTCATTAAAACCATTAGCCACCAAAATACATCATTAATTAAAATCGCTAATCAATCTGTAAAAAGAAAAAAACAAGCCATCACTATTCAAATCAACGTAATCTAAACAATGAATAAAACATAGAAAATAAAACAGTCAATAGAAGAAATGCATTTGCCAAAAAATGCATTGGCTCCCACTGTATTCATCTGAACCCGTGAACAGGCACAGATTAATACATTAGCAGTCAATGGGCAATGAAAAGCATAAAAAAAGAAAAATGCAATAAAAAAACCTGGAAAAATGAAAGTACATGCATTCAATATTTATCTTACCTTTAGAAGCATTGGCCCTCCAAATCCTGGGGAATCAGCAAGATCTTGCACCGTGATGTCACGTAGTTACATAGTTACATAGTTACATAGTTACATAGTAGATGAGGTTGAAAAAACACGTAGGTCCATCAAGTTCAATCTATGCTAAATTTAGACAACAGATACTTTATCCTATATCTATACTTACTTATTGATCCAGAGGAAGGCAAACAAAAAACCCCATTAAGAGGAAAAATTAGTTCCTTCCTGACTCCAAGAATTGGCAATCGGATTAATCCCTGGATCAACATCCTTCCCATGTATACTTATTTGGTATATCCCTGTATACCTTTCCCATCTAAAAAGATGTCCAACCTTTTTTTGAACAAATCTATTGTATCTGCCATCACAGTCTCCATGGGTAATGAATTCTACATTTTAACTGCCCTTACTGTAAAGAACCCTTTCCTTTGTTGCTGGTGAAATTTCCTTTCCTCCAACCTTAAGGGATGGCCCCGAGTCCTTTGTACTGCCCGTGGGATGAATAGTTCTTTTGAAAGCTCCTTGTTGTCCCTGAATATATTGTCAGGAAACACAATCCAACGCCATCCACCGTGCAGATCAAGGACAGGTAACAAAATTCTTCTTTCTTTAATCTTCCATCATCTTCGTCTTTCTTTATCTGCGATTATTTCTTGTTTTTCTTTATCTTCTGTCTTTATCTTCATCTGTTAATCCAATAACCCCATGTTAAATCCACGATGTTGACCCGACAGCTTCTTGAGCTCAAATGAGACGTCACGGCCTTAAATATGGCCTGTGACGTCACATTTGGGCGGCAAATGGTTCACACGCCATCTGATTGGCTGTGAAAACCATGTGCCCTTTTTTTTTAAAATGTGTCTTCATGAAAGGGACTGAAGCCAGATAATCAGAATGGCTGTGCTTCCTTTCCCTTTAACATGACGTCGGACACCCGCAGGGACCTCCCGAGGATCCATAGACACCCGTGGAACCACCCGAGGGCCCCCAGACATCCACAGGGACCACCCAATGGGGTCCACGGACACCCGACAGGACCACCTTGAGGCCCATGGAGCCTAACGGAGACCAGCCGAGGGCCCCCACACTCTTGTGGGAACCCCCCGGGGTGCCCTGTGGGGCCTGTAGACACCCGTGGGGACCCCCACCAGCCTGTGGTATTAATCCTGTTTGTAAGAAAATAAATAATGTTTTATGTGGGGGCAAAGGGGGTGGGTTGTGTATTGGTTTATACTACATATTTGAATTAAAATGTTATTACTTGTGTAGATGAGCAGGGGGTCTCCAGAGAAGAACCTTGTTTATTTGAGGTCTGGAGACCCCTTGCTTCCCGAGATACAGGCCCCGTTATAGGGTGCCGGTATCTCCTATGCATGTAAATGTCTTGCGTCACGTAACCAGGACATTTCAATGCATAGGAGATACCGGCACCCCATAACGGGGCCTGTATCTCAGAATGCAGGAGGTCCCTGGACCTGAAATCAATGCAGTTCTGCTCCGGAAACCCCTTGCTCATCTCCACTAGTAATAAAATGTTAATTAAAATATTTTTATTTTGGGGCGATATTTGCGCAGAGAGAGAGGTGACTCACTCTCTGCAGCATAATCAACTCGCCAGGTGAGCCCTTTTTGGAGGGCAGTTCACCTCGGTGCCGGCTACTCGCCATTTGATGAAACGTTGCTATCACTGGTATTCCGGGCTTTCCGCATAACGTGATAGCAACGCTGCCAAAAATGGTGATTTAAATTTGCTGACGATTTTTGTTATAGCATAGGCCCCCATGTCGGATGATCATAGTGCTTGTAGAAAAGTATACAACAAAAGTCAGAGGTGACCAATGCTACATCAAAACTTTATACTTATTACCATATATGTTTTGTCAATTGGATGTAGCATTGGGCACCTCTGTCTTTTGTTGTATACATTTGCCACGCTCAGTAGAACTCATTTTGGCATAAATATATATTCATGATGTGGTGGATGTAGGAGTTTGAGCTAGCTGGGAATGTGTGTGTGTTACTCAATTTCTGACTTGTAACAGTTAAATGGAGGTAGGTGGCGCCTCCTGTCACGATGGATGGAACTTATACCAAATTTTATATTTTGGGGAAGTAGATTGAGCAAACAAGTTAAGCAAAATAAACTGACATTTATTTCCTTAATAGACAAACACACGACAACCTAAGAATACACTTAATAATTACACTTACTTGGATAGGGAACAGGATAAATTGTCCAGTGAACGAAAAGCACAGAAATAATGTCCCTTTAAATTGCAGTCCGTTGGCAAAGGGGCGCAAGATGCCAGGCCCATAAGTCCGTGTAAAATGAAATGTTCGTTCTGGTTCTTTGGGGTGCGTTCTGGAATCCCCAGGGCTAACGAAATCCTGAAGCAGGGCTAGTTTCCTTGTTGCGATGTTTTTAACCCCTTGCGTTCTAGAATCGCTGCCACTGTACTTAGACCTTATCCGCTTGAAGAAATCAGGTAACAACCACATAGGAATGAGGGTTACAGGACTCTTTAAGGACAGGGGCCCTTAGAGTTTTTCATTAGCCTCATCCCATTGGCAAGGAATTATATTCCTCCTATCAGAGCCTGCCCTGTAACGTGGGAAAATCCTAGGGCCAGCCCGTGTAGCTCTGAGCATGCTCAGTGAGCAGCTGGGTAGCACTGCTGAGTAAAAAAGGGCCTCTCATTTCTGGGGATGCCACGTCTGGAGTTTGGTCCCAAGGTGTGAAAAATCCAGTATGAGTAACAGGATCTGCTACTCAGAAACATACTGATTAAGTCACACTCTAAGACTCTGGGGTCTTTCATCCCCCCACATGTCCCCAGACCCATAGGCACTGCCTCACCATGGGGCTTTTGAAGTTGGAGAGGGAAATACCCCCCAGCTCATGTATGCATAACATTTGTTCCTTAATGCATTACAAAAGCAGGCAGAAAAAATAGCATCCTGTCTGTACGTTTAAAACTGCAACAGAAAGGCACTTTATCAAAAATATATGTTTCACTTATGACAAAGTTATATATTTAATATGTGTGTGCTTGTGGGGTTACACTGAGGCTGCACACTAAAAATCAGGGTGCTGACTCACTCAGTTCCTGCGTCAGCAGTCTTAATGGAACACCTCCTGTTATTCAGCACTAGCCTGCAAAAAGGGGACAACAATGCATAGAAGGGAAAATGGTACATGGGAACAGCATATAAAATTAAACCCTTCACCCCCAATACAATTTAGGATAAACCAGCCGAGCATACTGCCTTTATTAATGCGCTGATTAATCCTATTATCATCACACCTCCCCCGAGAGCTCACCACTCCCCACTCCTTCTGGCATCTTGCTGAATGGACAGGACTCACTGTGGTTATTTCCCCTCATACAGAGGTAAAAGGAAGGGTTCACAGTTTTTTGTGTTAGGACATGCATCAATTTGGTTTACCTTGACGTGGTATGCAGGCTTCCGACGCATTGGCCAAAGGGTTTAACTAAATAACCAAGGGCTCTATGCAGTAAGCGCCGAAAAAGTGCAATCACCGAGGGTTGCCGATAGGCCTTATTTTGGCAATTTGCCCTCGCAGTATTCAGTAAGGGCCGAATCCATGCCGATCCCTGCCGAATCACTGCGAAAGCAAAACTGCCGATGAGCCTGTGCCGAAACAGCCTGGCTCCCGATAACCTGCCGATAGGCCCTTTCTGCCAATAGGTGTTTGCAGCAGAGACAGACCAGCCACTCTCTCAGCGCAAACATCGGCAAAATATAAATTATTTATAAACAACTTTGACTCCTAGTTTACATGTGCAGGGGGTCTCCGGAGCTGAACCACATTGGTTTCAGGTCCGGGGACCCCCTGCTTCCTGAGATACAGGCCCCTTTATGAGGTGCTGGTATCCCTCTGCATTTAAAGGTCCCGATCACGTGACCGCGGAATGTAAACAAAGCAGAGGTATACCGGCACCCCATAAAGGGGCCTGTATCTCGGGAAGCAGGGGATCCCCAGACCTAAAACCAAAGCGGTTCAGCTCCGGAGACCCTCTGCACATCTATACTATGAGTAAAACACACATATCAATAAACACTCGTTCCTTACCTTTGCGGCTATGTGCTACGGTAACGAAGCAGCATGAATGTATTTTTAAGAATAGTGTACTGTGAGCAGGGGGTCCCCTGAGCTGAACCGCATTGCTTTGTGGACCAGGGACCCTTGCTTCCTGAGTTACAGGCCCCGGTATGTGTCATCGGGTGGCAGTGTCGCCGCCATCTTTATAGCATCCCATTCACACCGTGTCCGCTATAAATATGGTGGCGACACTGTAACCGATGCCCCAAACCGGGGTTTATAACTCAGGAAGCAGGGGGTCTCTGAGCCACAAATCAATGCGGTTCAGCTCAGGGGACCCCCTGCTTCCGCACATTATTATTAAAATACAGAAATGCTGCTTCATTACCATAGCGTATAGCCGCTAAGGCAATGAAGGGGTTAAGGCAGAATAGCATGTTTATTGGGGACATTTGCCCCTAATAAACATTACAATAAACAACATACACCCCCAGTGTATTTAAAATACATAAACAACAATAAATACATTAAATACATACAGCACTCACCCATTTCCGGCTGCCACGATGAAGGCCATCCTCATCTTCATCCTGCCCATGCTCCCTCCGCTGCTGCAAAACAGACACAAGAATGAAAACATCCAATGTAATGTCCCCTAACCCCTTAATCACCATAGCAGTTATTTACCGCTATAGTCATTAAGGGGTTAACCCACCCTCACCCACCACTCGGGATGCCTACATACCCTCCCACACTAACCCCCACCCCGTGAGGCCTAACCACCCTCACCCACTAACCACAAGGGAGGCCTACCCACATACCCTTGGGGCCAATACACCCCCCCCACCCCCAGTACCACAATAAAAACAATACACAGCCCCACAATAAGCATCATTCTATTTATTAAATACATAACCCACCCCCTGTGTCCCCCCATAAATACATGATTTATCCTTTTACATACAGGGTTCATACCCCAGACCCATGCGAGTCCCCGGCGGGCTGGAGGGGCACCTGACAGACCTACAAGGTACCAGCAGCTGGTTTCAAACAGGTTCTCGAGGCCTGTTGGTGGGTCCCGCCATGCGCCATGGCCCCCAGGTGGTCTTCTTGGGTCACCGTGGGCCACAATTGGGTCCCCACGGTAGACCCGCGGATGTCTGGGAGCCCCGGGTCAGACCCACAGGTGTCTGCGGGGCCTCGGGTGGTTCCCACGGGAGTCTGGGGAACTCACGAGTGCTCACTACGGGTCCGCGGTGCCCCCACGGATGTGGGACCACCGCTTCATCCCCGCACCTATGGGTCCGCGGTGCCCCCACGGATGTGGGACCACCGCTTTATCCCCACAGACTACGGGTCCGCGGTGCCCCCACAGATGTGAGGCCACCGCTTCATCCCCGCAGGTGTCACCCGTGGAACCACCAGCCTGATACTGGTGAGATACACGAGGAGACCCCAGGTGGTCTCCAGAGGTCTCACGCAGAACCAAGGAACCAACCCTGAATGTAAAAAAATAAACCTGGCCTATACATTCAATACATACCCCCCTCCCCCCCAACAAGATAGATAGATAGATAGATAGATAGATAGATAGATAGATAGATAGATAGATAGATAGATAGATAGATAGATAGATACACACACATGATGAACCAATATACAAATAAATGTAGAAGGGTTTTCAAAAACATGCTGTACTACAAATAACACTTCTCCATACAGACACACTACATTAAAATCAATTTCCTTTAATAATCCAATCTGATCTTCCAATCAAAATCCTCAAATGCCAACCAAAAACCTCAAATGACAATCAAAACATTGCATTTACATTGTATATATGATGCATACAATCTATGCACCATATACATTCTGCAAATGAATGTTAACAATAACATATTCAAAACAAAATACCAATACCTCCAAACAAGTATACTATTTAAACCAATCCAGTAAACATAAATCAATTAGCATTCATTAATTATATCCCTAAACAATTTACATTCCATCCCTAACAATTAAACAATTAACTCATTCAAGCGTTGAACAGAACAATTTATCCTGTGAACAAATATAAGTACAAGAATACAATATACAAAAGCAAGCCTCACCCTGACCTAAAGTACACCATACAATAGCAACAATTACATCTATCTAATTTTAAAATACATTATACACACATTTATGCATAGCAGCATAGCCAAATTAATTTAAAACACAGCAAATCAAGCTTTTAAAACAACATCATTTCTTACCCTGTATGTATATACCGATCTAGACATACATACATACATACAGTGGCAAGAAATGATATACCAAAAATAAAGAAATACACATGTTAAAAAAGCTTTTAAAAAAATTAACAAGTTAAATAAAATACATTTCTTTAGTTCGCTCACCATTACTTGACCCATTCACCGACTCCCGTTGAACAGCTTAATCTCGAACCAATCCACCAATTTTAAATGGACACATTCACTATTATCCATTTGTGGATAATAGTCATTGTGCCCATTACTATACTGTATGTTAGGGGGGTATAGGTGTTGTTGGTGTAATATATATATATACAGGTAAACCCCGTTATAGCATGGTCCTCGGGGTCCATCCCGAGACGACCATGTTAGTAATGGGGGCGCGCTAAATTTTTAAAAATGGCCGCCGCGCCTGATCGGGAGGGAGGTTGTGAGGAGGGAAGGAAGGAAGAGGTGGCCGGAAGCCCTACACGTCCCCTAGCAACGGCTTGGCAACCTGCTCCTTACCTCCCACCACGGCGGAGAGAGAGACACTTGGGGGGAGAGCATGGGGGGATAGAGATGTGTGTATGCTGCCTGTGTGTGTCCTGTGTGCAGGGCCTCTTATCCCGGGCCCAATGAGGTTTCAGGTCCGGGGACCCCCTGCTTCCTGAGATACAGGCCCCTTTATGAGGTGCTGGTATCCCTCTGCATTTAAAGGTCCCGATCACGTGACCGCGGAATGTAAACAAAGCAGAGGTATACCGGCACCCCATAAAGGGGCCTGTATCTCGGGAAGCAGGGGATCCCCAGACCTAAAACCAAAGCGGTTCAGCTCCGGAGACCCTCTGCACATCTATACTATGAGTAAAACACACATATCAATAAACACTCGTTCCTTACCTTTGCGGCTATGTGCTACGGTAACGAAGCAGCATGAATGTATTTTTAAGAATAGTGTACTGTGAGCAGGGGGTCCCCTGAGCTGAACCGCATTGCTTTGTGGACCAGGGACCCTTGCTTCCTGAGTTACAGGCCCCGGTATGTGTCATCGGGTGGCAGTGTCGCCGCCATCTTTATAGCATCCCATTCACACCGTGTCCGCTATAAATATGGTGGCGACACTGTAACCGATGCCCCAAACCGGGGTCTATAACTCGGGAAGCAGGGGGTCTCTGAGCCACAAATCAATGCGGTTCAGCTCAGGGGACCCCCTGCTTCCGCACATTATTATTAAAATACAGAAATGCTGCTTCATTACCATAGCGTATAGCCGCTAAGGCAATGAAGGGGTTAAGGCAGAATAGCATGTTTATTGGGGACATTTGCCCCTAATAAACATTACAATAAACAACATACACCCCCAGTGTATTTAAAATACATAAACAACAATAAATACATTAAATACATACAGCACTCACCCATTTCCGGCTGCCACGATGAAGGCCATCCTCATCTTCATCCTGCCCATGCTCCCTCCGCTGCTGCAAAACAGACACAAGAATGAAAACATCCAATGTAATGTCCCCTAACCCCTTAATCACCATAGCAGTTATTTACCGCTATAGTCATTAAGGGGTTAACCCACCCTCACCCACCACTCGGGATGCCTACATACCCTCCCACACTAACCCCCACCCCGTGAGGCCTAACCACCCTCACCCACTAACCACAAGGGAGGCCTACCCACATACCCTTGGGGCCAATACACCCCCCCCACCCCCAGTACCACAATAAAAACAATACACAGCCCCACAATAAGCATCATTCTATTTATTAAATACATAACCCACCCCCTGTGTCCCCCCATAAATACATGATTTATCCTTTTACATACAGGGTTCATACCCCAGACCCATGCGAGTCCCCGGCGGGCTGGAGGGGCACCTGACAGACCTACAAGGTACCAGCAGCTGGTTTCAAACAGGTTCTCGAGGCCTGTTGGTGGGTCCCGCCATGCGCCATGGCCCCCAGGTGGTCTTCTTGGGTCACCGTGGGCCACAATTGGGTCCCCACGGTAGACCCGCGGATGTCTGGGAGCCCCGGGTCAGACCCACAGGTGTCTGCGGGGCCTCGGGTGGTTCCCACGGGAGTCTGGGGAACTCACGAGTGCTCACTACGGGTCCGCGGTGCCCCCACGGATGTGGGACCACCGCTTCATCCCCGCACCTATGGGTCCGCGGTGCCCCCACGGATGTGGGACCACCGCTTTATCCCCGCAGACTACGGGTCCGCGGTGCCCCCACAGATGTGAGGCCACCGCTTCATCCCCGCAGGTGTCACCCGTGGAACCACCAGCCTGATACTGGTGAGATACACGAGGAGACCCCAGGTGGTCTCCAGAGGTCTCACGCAGAACCAAGGAACCAACCCTGAATGTAAAAAAATAAACCTGGCCTATACATTCAATACATACCCCCCTCCCCCCCAACAAGATAGATAGATAGATAGATAGATAGATAGATAGATAGATAGATAGATAGATAGATAGATAGATACACACACATGATGAACCAATATACAAATAAATGTAGAAGGGTTTTCAAAAACATGCTGTACTACAAATAACACTTCTCCATACAGACACACTACATTAAAATCAATTTCCTTTAATAATCCAATCTGATCTTCCAATCAAAATCCTCAAATGCCAACCAAAAACCTCAAATGACAATCAAAACATTGCATTTACATTGTATATATGATGCATACAATCTATGCACCATATACATTCTGCAAATGAATGTTAACAATAACATATTCAAAACAAAATACCAATACCTCCAAACAAGTATACTATTTAAACCAATCCAGTAAACATAAATCAATTAGCATTCATTAATTATATCCCTAAACAATTTACATTCCATCCCTAACAATTAAACAATTAACTCATTCAAGCGTTGAACAGAACAATTTATCCTGTGAACAAATATAAGTACAAGAATACAATATACAAAAGCAAGCCTCACCCTGACCTAAAGTACACCATACAATAGCAACAATTACATCTATCTAATTTTAAAAAACATTATACACACATTTATGCATAGCAGCATAGCCAAATTAATTTAAAACACAGCAAATCAAGCTTTTAAAACAACATCATTTCTTACCCTGTATGTATATACCGATCTAGACATACATACATACATACAGTGGCAAGAAATAATATACCAAAAATAAAGAAATACACATGTTAAAAAAGCTTTTAAAAAAATTAACAAGTTAAATAAAATACATTTCTTTAGTTCGCTCACCATTACTTGACCCATTCACCGACTCCCGTTGAACAGCTTAATCTCGAACCAATCCACCAATTTTAAATGGACACATTCACTATTATCCATTTGTGGATAATAGTCATTGTGCCCATTACTATACTGTATGTTAGGGGGGTATAGGTGTTGTTGGTGTAATATATATATATATACAGGTAAACCCCGTTATAGCATGGTCCTCGGGGTCCATCCCGAGACGACCATGTTAGTAATGGGGGCGCGCTAAATTTTTAAAAATGGCCGCCGCGCCTGATCGGGAGGGAGGTTGTGAGGAGGGAAGGAAGGAAGAGGTGGCCGGAAGCCCTACACGTCCCCTAGCAACGGCTTGGCAACCTGCTCCTTACCTCCCACCACGGCGGAGAGAGAGACACTTGGGGGGAGAGCATGGGGGGATAGAGATATGTGTATGCTGCCTGTGTGTGTCCTGTGTGCAGGGCCTCTTATCCCGGGCCCAATGAGTAATGGGAAAGGTGCCAGACCCCTGTCAGCAAAACTAATCTGTCCTGATCCGCAGAGCTGGCCTGTTGGAAGGTGTCCATTGAGATGCCTGTCCAGGCAGCATGCTGCAGACTGGTAGAAGGGAAGTTTCCGACAGTCACCTCCATGGCACCTATCAGCAGTCAGCTTGGCAGGCCCCCTCCACAGGCCTCAAACAGGCCCCCTCAATCCTCCAGGGGGCGCTCTCACAATCTCTCCTCTTCCAGTGTCCCTATCCCCCTCTCTCTCACATTTCCTCCCCCCCCCCAGGCCTCCACACCTACTGGCCCTCCGAGTCACAGCCTGCTCCTCACTCACCCCCTTCCTCCGGACACCCCCCCTCATCCAGACACCCCCCCCTCCTCCCGACACCCCCCTCCTCCCGGCACCCCCCCTCTCCTCCTGATGCCAGCTCCGCTCCGATCTCAGCAGCCGACACCAAAGGTAGGGAGGGGGAGTGGGAGGTGTGGTGTAGTGTGCTGTGAGAGTGTGTTGTGAGAGCTGTGTGCTGTGAGAGCTGTGTGCTGTGAGAGTGTGCTGTGTGAGCTGTGTGCTGTGTGAGAGTGTGTGCTGTGAGAGTGTGTTCAGTGAGAGTGTGCAGTGGTGCAGTGAGAGTGAGTGCTGGGAGTGTATGCAGTGTGCTGTGTAGAGTGTGTCCAGTGTGTGCAGTGTAGAGTGTGTGCAGTGAGTGCTGGGAGTGTGTGCAGTGTGCTGTGAGCAGTGTGCAGTGTAGAGTGTGTGCAGTGTGTGCAGTGTAGAGTGTGTGCAGTGTGTGCAGTGTAGAGTGTGTGCAGTGAGTGCTGGGAGTGTGTGCAGTGTGCTGTGAGAAGTGTGCAGTGTAGAGTGTGTAAAGTGTGTGCAGTGTAGAGTGTGTGCAGTGTGTGCAGTGTAGAGTGTGTGCAGTGAGTGCTGGGAGTGTGTGCAGTGTAGAGTGTGTGCAGTGAGTGCTGGGAGTGTGTGCAGTGTGCTGTGAGCAGTGTGAGCAGTGTAGAGTGTGTGCAGTGAGTGCTGGGAGTGTGTGCATTGTGTGTGCAGTGTGTGTGCAGTGTGTGCAGTGTGTGTGCAGTGTGCAAAAAAAAATAATTAAATTTAAATGTATTTATTTTTTTTAAAACGGGAGCCACGTGAAAACCGCGTTATAACCGATTTCGCGGTATAACGGGGCGCGCTATAACGGGGTTTAACTGTATGTGTATGTTAGGGGTTATAGGGGTTGTTTGGGTTATATATATATATCTATTTATTTATTTATATTCATTTATTTATTTATTTTTTTAGATATATTTAATTATTTATTTAGTGTGGGGCTGCTGTGTGTGATTATTTTTTATTGTGGGTAGTGGGTGTGGGTGAAGGGGGTATTAGCCACAACGGTGGTTGTTTAGGGCCCGCGGTCCGGTCCAGGTTTGTGGCGAGCACAACTGTAACAGTATGCTCGGCCCCACAAACTTGGACCGCCCTGTGGTGAGGGTTGGTATGTTTCTATCTGAAATCCTGTCCCGCCCTGCAGACCAGTCCCAGTTGGAAAAACAGTACTTGTACGAAAGACTGCCCCCGCCTGAAAGTCAGTTCATGTTTGAAGGTTTAACCCCTTCTCAAAGACAGCTTCGTAAGGAAATCCTTACCACGTCCCAGCGCCTTCGAGAGTCAAAACAAACCCTGGCCTCCCATCTCCATACCCTAAACTGGGACACTGGAGATCCTAGGGCACTGGTTCAGGCTCAAGATACGATCCATAAACTCAAGATTTGGATGATTCCATAAGAGTACAGGACCCTCTCCTCGCTGACTACGCTCTTTCTAATCACTTCCCCTGTACTGCCAATCCTGTTGCTAAACCTGTGGGGGTACCAACCTTTCAAAAAAAAGACCAAACTTTCCCACTATCACTGCCCCCTAAGGTAGAAGCGGCCACAGTCTCTAGCCCTGATTGCACCTCCCGTTACTTAGACCCCAAGGATATGTCTGCCTTAACCCCTGCTAGTCAGACCTATGAGTTCCCCATTGTTAACCCTTGTATTCCGCAGTCTAATACTAGGTCCCTAGGGCCAGAGGCTGAGCCCCTTATGACCCCACTTTCAGAGGCCAGCTCTCTTTTTCTGATTCGCAGGCACAGCTTGACTTAACCCTTGAGGTTTTTCCTGTATTAACCCCTGCGGGTCAGTCCTTTGAGCCTCCTTTGGTAATTCCCTGTTGTGCGCCAACCAAGTACACGTCCTTGGCTCCAGAGGAGGAACTCCCTGTGTCCCCAATTTCAGAGGCAAATCTCCCTCTTTTTTACTCTCAGGTACTATCTGCATTGACCCCTGTAAATCCTTGCTGCCCCCAGGCTAATGCGCCCCTTTCTAGCATCAGAGAATGAATCCCCAAGTCTGACAGCAGACGTTGCACTGAATGACTCCCCTAAGGTTGCGGAGTCCTTGGATATTCTTTGCTATAATCCCCCTGCTTCAGCTCAAGTTTCTACTGCCGTTTCCCCTGAAACTTCTGCTAAAATACTGAATCGAGTTAAATGTATTCAGGAACTAGGTTTTTCCATAAGCCTGTTCGCAGTATTCCCACTCCCACTTATATGACAAGTACGATGCCCTTGGAGTTCATTGCAGCACGTTGTCCGCCCCAACCTGTATACCTTCCCCGGACTCTGGTGCCATATCTGAAGTAACCCTTGCTGCGCTCCAAATTCCCGGTGCGGGAGGGCAGTTTCTTTTCACGGATCGTTCTGTGGCCCCTGAAGTACACAGAATGACTTTAACTATGGGGGTTCTCTCCCTATTGTCTCTAGAACTCTACACGCTGCCTTGGACTCTGTGATCTCCACGTCCCAGACAATACTGTCTCTCACTGAGGGTTCTACAGTATTTGGGAGCTCCGCTACTAGCTTCTCTGCCTCTGTGAATCCATGGTTATCCCTCTCGGAACCTTCTGTTGCGCCTGTTATTTCCTCTGTGTTGGAAATACTCAGTACGTACCCCAAGATTTCGGTCCCTAAGCCTAGTTTACTGCTTGCCTTGTCGTCTTCTATAGCAATACCTGGCAATGCACCCACCCACCCTATACCCTCGCTGACCACTACCTGGGAAACCTCTGGAGGAGAAGACCCTCTCAAATTCCTACATGCAGATATCAGCAAAGACTTTGTCTGTCCGGAGGGTCGCCCTGGTATACTCGATCAACTATTGGTGCCGCTTATCCTGAACTCTGGTACCATTACTAGGGACTGGGCTCCCAGCGGGGATCCTTCTGCCGTTTCTGCTCCGGAACCCCCTGGTTCTTCACAGCCTTGGATTTTCAAGCCATTTCGCGTGGCGTGCCACATACCAATGATTTTTCTACCACCACCCTCATATCCTAGAACAGTGCTCGTTTACGGATCCCCTTCCTGCCTAAAGAACTTTAGGAACAACTCAATGTCCCCAAGACCCATGGATGGCCCTGTCTGGCCGCAGTTCTCACCGGGGGGTGGGGATAAGCAAAGGAGTGCCCACGAGTCTCTGGACCACGACTCTACCCCCAATCCTAGACAGTTCAGGAACAATTCCAGGTCCCCCAACTCTATGAGTGGTCATGTTCGCCCAGAGGTCTCACGTGTAAGGGGGGGGGTACTGTAAGGAATCCACACCTCAGTTTACTGCTTACCTTGCCTTACAGACCTGTGCAGTCCTTGAATACTCCCCCTGGTATCTACTGCAGCTGTGCAAGCTATTACTGCAGCCCCAGCCTTGGTTCAGTCATTAGAGCAGTGCTGTCACACGCCCCTTCTGCTATTGGTTCGCTGACCTTTAAATACAGCTTTCCCACAATGCTTCTCTGCCGAGCATAATCCTTCGTGGATGTTACCAAGTGTTCTGCCACAAGCCCCTGGCTTATTCTCTCTCGTTACTAACTCTGTTATTGTTCTAGTTCATGTTCCTGGTTCCTGGGCCTGCTGATCTCCACTGCAGAGGCAGTGTCCTGGTTCCTGTGCTGAAGCGGAGGACCTCCAGTTTTTACTTCAGCTCCCTGTTTTCTGAGGCCTGCTACCCTTCCCTTAGCAGAGGCTGTCTACTAGTCCTGAGGTCTGTAGCTCTCTCTCCTTGCACAGGCTCATTCTGGATTCCTGCGCTGAAGCACTGGTTTACCAGTGCTGCCTGGCGGTGTGCCCACTCCGGTCTGCCTACCCCTTCCAGAGACCGGTACCATGGGCCATGGTCGCCGCACGCGCAGTACCCGCTCCTGCCCTGCAGCTACTACGCTGAAGCGGGACCTACTTGACTACCCATTGCCGAAACTTCGCCTGGATAACGTTCTCCCTGATGTCTCCAATCCTGACCCTGGCTTGTCCACTGACTATGCTGCCTTCTCCAGTCCCGACTATGCTACGTACGATGATGAACTGCGCATTCCGGATCCGACTACGTGGTCTCAGGTCGGTGATTATACAACCCCACCTCAGCCCCGCGGTCCGGTCCTGGTTTGTGGCGAGCACAACCGTGACACTCTGCCTGCAAGTGGTGGAAAACCAGCATGTCTGATCCAGTTACCTACAAGTAGAGAACATCTATCATACTTCTCCATTGTGAAATAGCTGCGCAACTAATCCAGCATACTCAGTGAGAGAACTTTTGAAGCGAGAGTAGTAAATGTTAGGACCCATGTGCGGGGCTCGCGTCGGTTTGTGCAGACCCTCCGGCGGACAGCTCTGTGTTTTTATCACCTGGCTTCTACACTGCCTACAAAAGATTCCTGAGCACAGCTTACCGTGCTTCACAACAGCTTTGCTACCATGGAGGCAGGTTGTCTTGCTCCCTTGTGGCTGTTGAATTTTATGGTTCCGTATTCAGTTTATGTGAAACCCTGGTTCTGTTTACAGCTTGCCTGACTATTCCACTGCCTGCTGTTTGCCCTGACCCTTGCTTGCATGATCATTCTGCTGCCTACCCTGACCCTTGCTTGCATGACCATTCTGCTGCCTGCCCTGACCCTTGCTTGCCTGACCATACTACTACTTGCCACCTACCCTGACCCTTGCTTGCATGACCATTCTGCTGCCTGCCCTGACCCTTGCTTGTCTGACCATACTACTACTTGCCACCTACCCTGACCCTTGCTTGCATGACCATTCTGCTGCCTGCCCTGACCCTTGCTTGTCTGACCATACTACTACTTGCCACCTGCCCAAACCCTTGCTTGCATGACCATTCTGCTGCCCACCCTGACACTTGCTTGCCTTAGCACTCTAACCTGCCTGCTGCCTCTCTGGGCATTTGGTCAGCCTGACTATTCTTCGGATCCGGATTCCTGGTTTCCGGTCCCAGCTATCATCAAGACCCCCAGGCAGTGCTGTCTTAACGCATGGGCACGCTGGGCAGTTGCCCGGGGGCCCCACGAGCATAGGGGCCCCACGCTAATCTATGCACAGACCAGAATTTAACACTAATTTTCCGATCACCCGTCTCAACATTCAAATCTCCCGCTAACTCAGTAGAAGGAGAAAAATGACGACTTGTAGCGGAGAGTTGGCATGTCTGCATTGCATGTCTGGAGGTACCAATAAATATAAGTTTATTTTATTGATAATTTACATTTTTATTTCTGTGAGTGGTTGTGTAGGCAGGGCCCAGTGCACTGCTTTGCCCGGGGGCTTATAATGCTGTTAAGATGGCCCTGCCCCCAGGTACTATCCGGCTCTCCCTGTGGATTTCCATTTGGTTCCTGATAGTAAAGGGACCTATTTCTGGATCTATTAAGTTATGTGGCAGGGAGTTTACAGTTTTATTTTTAGACAGCCATTCCTAGCCCTTTAGTTGGACTCCCAATAAAGAGGGGGAGCACAAATACTTTACTGTCCTGGGCAGAAGGGGCAACAAGTAGAGCAGTCTTTGGGTAAGGCTGTAGGACATGGTGTCTCTGAGTCACGCTGCCGCAATAAATTCTGGGGCCTGACTTTGCTGAGCTTGGAATTAATTGGCAGATCGAGCCTCAAACTACCAATCAGTAACAAGTTTGGGAAAATCAGGCCCAAAATTCATTGCTTGACTCTTGGACATTGCGCTCAGGGGCTTGAGGAGAGTGGAAAACGCCCGGAACGCTTAATCAATTCTTAGTCTGATCTAGCGCAGTCAGGCATGGCCCTAGCGATGCCACTGTGTGACGCCAACCATATGTTTATACTAAATAACATTACATCTAGTGTACAGACCATTTAACATCTGTAAGACTACTTATGCAATACAAGGATAAGATGATGGCCAATGTTTACTAAGCAATGCTATTCTAAAAGACGCCTTCTCCCACCTGAACACGTCTGTTGGCCCATCCACTGGCAATAGCACTGCAACGGAATAGCGCTGCTTAGTAAATATGGGCCTATATCTAATACTACGGTAAAAGAAGAACAGAGAAAAGCTTGCATTAGACAGCACAGGTGCATGGGAAAGAGTGAGCGTGCATGTGACGAGACGCTGTCGGTGTGGTATACAGTATAAGTGTTTCAGTGCTGTTGAAATGCTACTTACCTAGAAGAAAGCAAGAGAGGAAGTGTGGAGAAAGGATGGGAAGAGAGTTGCAGGGACTGTGTTACTGTGCCTTGGGCCTTGGGTAGAGCTACCATGGGAGTTAAGAGTGTCTTGGAAGCCTAACTAAGGATTAAAAAAGCCTAAATAAGCCTAACTATGGCATCTGCATCTCCTGGCAGGCGCGCATGCAGTGCTGACACCGGGGCCTCAGCCTTATGTATGGATTCGCCTTGATGGACACTGAGCTCCTCTTCACAAATATGCAAATGTTAAATCATTTCAGCATCCCTCATGACATAACACATTTATAGATTTGTGAAACTGTTAATTATCATATTTGTGAAGTTGTTGTATATCTCGTGTGGGTGTATTAGTTCTTTAGAACCTTTTCCAGTGACTCATAACAGAAAAAAAGTGTTTAAGAAATAACTAATGATTAGCAAGTGCAATATTATATATGTTTCACTTCTGCCACTTTTACTGGCAGTGCGAGTTTTAGATTTTTAGTGTTTAATTTCAAAGTTTATAGATAGAGTGTATTCTCTACATCTTATAGCTAACGACAGGGCCATCAACAGGATGGGTCTGCTGGGGTTGGTGTCCCGAGCCCGGTGAGCCGAGAGGGCCTGGCCGGCCCGCACTGCAAATTAGGCCCGACCCCTGGCCAGTTCCGTCAACCAATCCTCTCACGGCCGGGCCCTGAATCTCCCTTAGCAGCAGCCTGCATGACTCTATCCCTCTGTCCCACACCGATGGGCCTCTCTGATGTCAGCACGCCGGAAGCGCTCTGGTCAGTGCTCTCTGCTTCTGGCGCGCAATGGCATGAGAGGGATAGAGGCATGCAGGCTGCTGCTGAGGTGAGAGTTGGGGTCCAGCCATGAGAACACCGGCAGCTGGGCCTGGCCAGAGGTCGACCCCAACTTGCAGTGCTGGCCGCCAAGCCCCCACTTCCACTGGACCTGGCCTGATCATCCACAAGGAAAGTCTTTTTTTTTAATATGTATTGTGGGGGTCTTTTTTTTTGTATCAATCTTTTTTTATTGGCATTGACATTTACAGATATGGGTACAGTATAGTCAACAACATATATCTTTTTAACTTTGATTGTACTGTATGCGAACTGGCCAACATAGTTTTTAATAGTTGAGGGTGAGGGTGGCGAAGGGGGGGAAGTGTGGGGGGTTGGGAGTGCGTAGGGGGGGGTGGACACACAGAGGGGGGAGGGATGGGCTGGAGAGGGAGGGAAGGGAGGGCAGGGGGGGGGTGCCCCATGGCTCATCCATTCCTTCTCCATTCGGGTTATGGTCTCGTCTCCTCCCTTCTGTTTTCATGTTATCCCAGGCCCTGGGGGCCTATCCATATGTCCCATGTGTTCCAGAACTGCGGCATTTTTTTATGTAGCATGGCGGTTAGTTTTTCCATTGATATTACCTCATCAACCCGCCTTATGACTGTGTTTCTTGCAGGGGCTTTGACCTGCTTCCAGGCGGCTGCTATTGAGCACCTGGCCACCGTCAAGATTGCAGAGACCAGTCTACTCATTGGTGGGGGTAGGTCATCAAACAGTTTACTCAGCACCAGGGACAGTGGATCCAGGGGGAAAGGGATCCCCGTTGTCTCGTAGAGAAGCGTCTGTATCTTTACCCAAAACCTCTGAATCTCCGGACATGACCACCAAATATGGGCCATGTCTCCCTTTTGACCACATCCTCTCCACCACAAGTCTGATGTGCCAGGGAAGATCTGGCTCAGTCTAGTCGGGGTCAGGTACCACTGGAATAAAATTTTGTAGATATTCTCTTTTGTTACTGTGCAGATTGAAGTTTTTGCCGCCATCTCCCAGATATCCTCCCACTCCTCTTTGTCAATTTGTATGTTTAGGTCCGCAGACCATTTTTGCATATAGTGGTGGGTCGGGGATTCTGATGCTGACTCTATCCCCCTATAAATCTCAGAGATTAGGCCTCTTTGATACCTGCCTTTACTGCATAGAGTATTGAATCTGGTGGGTGGGGGAAATTTGGAGTTCTGAGAGAGAGAAAGCAGGAAATGTCTAATTTGTAGGTATTTAAATAGATGGAGGTGTTGTGATTAGTACTTGTCTCGTACTTCTTTGAAGAATAGGATCTCTCCGTTTTTCAGCAGATCGGCCACCAGCCTTATTCCAAAACCCTGAAATTGGTCAAATTGCTTTTTGGAACACCCGGGCGGGAAGTTCGGGTTTCCAAAGATAGGGGTGATTTGTGATGGGGTATTTTACAGGCCATATTTCCCTTTGCTTTTGAGCCAAGCATCCCACGTGCATCTCATTGCTCCTAGCTCAAACCTCCTTGGTCCTCCCTCTTTTCCTCCTTGGGACCACATGAGGACCTGAAGTGTGGATGGGGCTGCGTAGTGTGATTCTATCTCGAGCCAGCGGGCCGATGCCGGGTCGCAATTCCAAACTACAGCTTGCTTCAGCTGGGCTGCGAGATAGTACCTGACCACATCGGGAACCCCCAGACCTCCTCTTGATTTTGGTGATAGCATGACCGATCTGGGGACACTCGGTCACTTATCGTTCCAAATAAATTGGAACATTAGGGCCTGTATATTTTTCATGGCTGCTAGTGGGACAACTACGGGGAGTGTTTGGAAGAAGTACAGCAGCCTTGGGAGAATATTCATTTTGAGGGAGACAATTCTCCCGAACCATGATATTTGGAGTTTTTTCCAAGACTCTAAGTCTTTTTTAATCTGGTCAAATAGTGGGGGATAATTGTGTTGATAGAGGGATCTGTGGGAGCTCGAGATTCTTATACCGAGGTATTTGATATATGTGGTGCTCCACTTATATTTATAATTGGATTGCAATAGCTTCCACGTTGTGTTTGGGAGGGATATATTAAGTGCTTCTGACTTGTCTATATTTATTTTATAGTCAGACACTGTACCAAACTGGTGGAGTATCTTTTGTAGGTTAGGGAGAGAGATGTGGGGGTCAGCGAGGGCCAGGATCACGTCATCCGCGAATAGGGAAATTTTGTATTCTTTTTCGGAGATTGAAATCCCTTTGATGCTCTTTTCTTCTCTAATTTTGGTTGCCAAGGGTTCAATTGTTAGGGCAAATAGAAGTGGGGATAGCGGGCAGCCCTGTCTGGTCCCATTTCTTATTTTAATTGGTTCCGATAGGCCTCCTGAGATTTTTACATATGCTGTGGGATTTTGGTAAAGGGCTCTAACACCCTCCAAATAGGGACCACAAAAAACAAACTTCAGCATTGTTTTCTCTAGGAAGGACCATTTGATCCTGTCGAACGCTTTTTCCGCGTCGAGGCTCAGGATCATCGCTTTGGTACCTGTGAGATGCACATGGTCAATGATATCCACTATTTTGCGGGTGTTGTCGGAGGCCTGTCTTCCGGACACAAAACCTACTTGATCTGTATTAATGAGTCGGGGGAGAATTGGGTTGAGTGTCACGGGAGACTCCTGTGGCGGGTAGGATCTCGGTGGCCGGAAAAGCACGAGCGTAGTAGGGGTCACATGCAGGGGTCCGAGGCAGGCGGCAGGTACTGAAGTCAGGTAACAAGCAGGGGTCCGAGGCAGGCGGCAGGTAGCGAAGTCAGGTAACAAGCAGGGGTCCGAGGCAGGCGGCAGGTAGCGAAGTCAGGTAACAAGCAGAGGTCGGCAATGAGGAGACTGGAACAGGACAGGTGGGGCAGGACAGGGACTGAGAACAGGGAGCAGGGACTGAGACCAGGGAGCAGGAACAAACAGGGACAAGCCAGATTACTAGCAAGGGCTTTTACTGTGAACAGACTCAAATACAGGTACAGGAACAGATCAGGAATCAAAGACAGAGGCATGTGCATACTGTAGGAGTCTGACTTGAAGCAAAGGCAAAAGAAACAGACAGGAAGCAGAGCTATAAGGACAGAGACAGGAGCAACAAGAAGACAGACAGACAGACAGAGGAACCCAGAGGAAACAGAAGGCAGCAGCACACCCAGTGGACAAAGAAGCTATGGCTAGGCAGGAGGTCTAGGCGACCCGGACATTACACCCCCCTCTCGAGAGCGTTCTCCGGATGATCCTCCAGGCTCTTCCCGGAGGCCTTGATGAAAAGTGTACTCAAGGTGACCCAACTCTGGTGGTTTGTCAGCGGGCAGAGGGTACTCCACAGGTACATTGGTTGCTGCAAGGAACCTCCGAATGGGTGCGTTCAACCCAAAAGCAGGGACAGGGACATCAGGAATGTGGGCATCAAGGACGGCTACAGCTTTTCCACATGAGTCATTGGGGACACAGAGTTCGCTCTCCATGGTCTCCTCTTGCGACTGCCGTTTCATGGCACCACCCAATGAAAAACCAGCTATTCGAGTTTTCAGCTCTTGAAGCTGTCATTCTGCACTTCTTTTCCCACTCAAAGCAGTTGTCAGTTCAACTCTTTCGGAGTTGAGTCACGACTCCATATCTCCCAGCTGACTCAGAGTAAAGCTTAGATATGTTGCATCTTCTTCATTTCTGATCTGCAGCTGCCGGTACTCCTCCCGGGTATTGTACAGCTCCAGCTGCAGCCGGACCTTATCACGGGCTGTGTGGTCCAATAATTTGCAGGCATCAGCCATTTTGACCTCATAGCGCTGTGTCAGGCCAGCCACTTGACAGATGGACACCTTCTCTCTCTCCTTTTTGGCAAGCTGTGTCTTGAGCTCAGCGATCTGCGCCTGCAGCGCTGTGAGTTGCTGAGATGTGTGTTCAGTTGCTAGCTGTAGCTCTTCCTCCAGAGAGGCTCTGGTTATGCTCAGTGTGGCCTTCAGCTCCTCATGCTCTTCTTTGGGGACACACTGGGTACTCAAATAATCTTGCAGCATCTTTATTTTGTAGGCAGTCTGGAAACTTTCTTCCTGCAGAACTCACTGATTTTCTTCAGCATTCACCCATTTTTCCTTGGTGTCCTGCAGATGTGTACGCAGTTCTCGCAGCTGACTCTGCAGCATATTTTCTGCTTGTGTGCGCCGCTCCAGGGAGACACGTTCTTCTTGCAGCACTCTCTCTGCATTCTGCAGTGCTGTCTGCACGTCTAACTTTTCCTGTGCCAACTGTTTCTTCTCCTCTCCTAATTCATGGAGTTTCTTATCCCCTTCTCTGACTTGGACATAGAGATTCTTGCACTCTTGGGTTACAGTTTCAAACTGAAATTTAACCCTTCGAAAATTTCTCTCAATGAACATAATCTGTGTTGAAGTGGCAACTCTTCTCCTTAGTGGCTTCCAGCTCTGTAGTAAGCCTGTGAACCTCTTTCTGAGATGCTTCCAGTGCTGCGTCAACTTGAGCCATGAAAGTCTGGTACTGGGCAGAATCAGCGTAGGCCTTCTCCAGCTTACTTGACAAGATGACCCTGTCATTCTCCAACTGATATTTTTCTTTTTCCCAGTCACCCTCTGCTTTTTCCAGCCTTAATTGCATCCTTGACTTTTCTTCTATCAATAGTCTCTTCTCCTCTTCTGATTCATAGAGTCTTTTATCTCCTTCACTGGCTTGGACAGAGAAGTTCTTACTCATTTGGTTTATAGTTTCAAACCTACTATTTAACTCTTCGGAGGTGTCTCTCATAGAACATATCTCTGTTTTCAAGTAGCATCTCTCCTCCCGAACGACTTCCATCTCTTTTTTGAAGTAGCAAATCTCCTCCTGGGAGATTTTAAGCTCTGTATTAAGCCTGTCAATTTCCTTCATAGAGATTTCCAGGAATTCGTTACTTTTAGAAGCGAGGCGCCGATTCTCAGCAGCATCAGCATATGCCTTCTCCAGCTCACCTGACATGACATCCAGGTCACTCTCCAACTGGTGCTTTTCTTTTTCCTGGAGAACACACTTAGCAATTGCTGAGGAAAGACAGCTCTGTAGTGCAGCGTTGGCTTCTTGCTCCTTATCTAAACGTCCATAAAGACAATCAATCCATTTCTGTGCAGCTTGAAGCGTCTGAGTAGGGGCATCTTTCTTTTCTTCCACTATTCTTGGGATACGTCTGTGAGTTGCCTTAAGCTGCAGCATATCTCTTTCATCAAATGCAGACTCTGAGGTTAAATTTTCATTCTTAATTCCTTCTGCAACTTCCACAGTAATGCCTCCCTTCTTTTTCTTCTTCTTCCTTGCTTTGAGAAGCTCTGAAGAATCAGTGGTACTGTGTTCACATTTACTGCTCAAGACTGTTTGAGTGGGAGCCATAATTTCAGACATGGGGAAACCACACTTCCCAAGAAACCAGTAAAGAGGAAATGTATTTTTAAAGCAGAAGCATTAGAATGAACAACATGAATATTAGACACAGAGATACACAAGATAGGAGAGATGACCTTTTGAGACTTTAGCATCAGTCACAGAGATTTATAAATGCAAGGAAAAAACATAGACAGAGAAACCTGTAGTTATATCTGAAACTTTAGAAATCAGGCGTAGGGATATCATACAGACAGAGAGAACCTGCAGTTTAAATCTGAAACTTTAGACATCAGACATAGGAATATCAGACAGAGAACTTTGCAGTTAAATCTGAAACCCTTGATATCAGGCGTAGGGATCTTACAGGTTACAGAGAAACAAACTTTAGGGGAACTTGCAGGTAAACCTGAAACCTTAGAACCAATCATAGGAAGAACTACAGATTGCTGTGATTTTTCCTGCATGCAGTAACAAAATAATGGAAGCACTCTTGTCTTTTGAAATGGGAACCCTGTGAACAGCAGTGGTCCAACCAAGGATGCAGAGACAAGCCTTGTCCAGGAAATGAAAAGTCAGAGTCTAAAAAGGTGGCAACAGGTACTGCAAGGGTAAACCCAGGCACTGCACAAAAAGAAAAATCTCAAAGAAAGCTGCAATAGTCTCTGCAGCAACAGTTCTAGTCTCAGCAAAAATGTTTTTTCGTTATGAACGCAATAATTCTTGCAGAAAACTTAGCAGCAAAAAAAACCTTCCCAACTGGGATTTTTCAAAAAAGAAACGAAAGTACTTATCTTCAACCATGCGGATGTGGTCTGCTGCAGCAGGCAGGAAAGGGTGCAGGCAGAAGAAGAATCTGTTCCAGCAAGATCCAGAAGTGGCCTTTGCTTTCTGCCACGGGAGACTCCTGTGGCGGGTAGGATCTCGGTGGCAGGAACAGCACGAGTGTAGTAGGGGTCACATGCAGGGGTCCAAGGCAGGCGGCAGGTAGCGAAGTCAGGTAACAAGCAGGGGTCCGAGGCAGGCGGCAGGTAGCGAAGTCAGGTAACAAGCAGAGGTCGGCAACGAGGAGACTGGAACAGGACAGGCGGGGCAGGACAGGGACTGAGAACAGGGAGCAGAGACTGAGACCGGGGAGCAGGAACAAACAGGGACAAGCCAGATTACTAGCAAGGGCTTTTACTGTGAACAGACTGAAATACAGGTACAGGTACAGGAATAGATCAGGAAACAAAGACAGAGGCATGTGCATACTGTAGGAGTCTGACTTGAAGCAAAGGCAAAAGCAACAGACAGGAAGCAGAGCTATAAGGACAGAGACAGGAGCAACAAGAAGACAGACAGGCAGACAGAGGAACCCAGAGGAAACAGAAGGCAGCAGCACACCCAGTGGACAAAGAAGCTATGGCTAGGCAGGAGGTCTAGGCGACTCTGACATTGAGATTGTTTGCTAATATCTTGCTGTAAATTTTGAGATCTGAGTTAAGTAGGGATATTGGCCTGTAGTTACCACAGAGAAGTGGGTCCCTACCTTCTTTGTGGATTACAGCTAAATTTGCTGCAGTGATGGTAGCGGGGATTGGTTCTCCTTGTAAGAAGGAGTTGAAGATATCGAGCAGGTAGGGGGACAGAGTCAGCATGAATGTTTTATAGTAGGTGTTAGAGAATCCGTCCGGGACCGGTGTTTTTGCTGGCTTGAGGGAGCTTATGGCTTCGGTTAGTTCTTCTAGAGTGATGTTTCTATTTAGTTTTTCTAATTCTGTCTTTGAAAGGGAGGGGAGGTTACACTGCTCAAGGTATGTTGAGATCATCTCCAAAGGGGTCTGGCTTTGGCCTGGCGGGTGTAGGTTATACAAGTCCGAGTAGTAATCGGCAAATTCTTGTGCTATTTCTTTTTCTACATATGAGACTCTCCCTGTTTTTGTGCGGATTTTGGAAATCTGCGATTTGACCCGGATACCTCTAAGTTTTGTGGCTAAGAGCTTGTCGGCTTTGTTTCCCTTATCAAAGAATTTTTGTTTTGTCCATCTTAGGGCTCTTTCTACTTCCTCTAATTGTGTTTGTTTAAGGGCTGCTCGTGTTTGGTTTAACTGCTTTAATATCTTTTTGGATGCTGTCGTTTTATGTTGCTGCTCTAGCTGCGTGATTTTATCTGTTAGTTCTGTTTGGAGTTTAATTTTTAGTTTTTTCTTATAGGCTGATAACGAGATTAGTTCTCCCCTTATCGAGGCCTTATGTGCCTCCCATAGCATAGCCGGTGCCGAGACAGTACCTGCGTTGATTTGGAAGAAGGATGATAGTTTATGTCTTATGTTTACTGCTGCGGCCGAGTTTATTCGAGCATTTGCCCGTTCTCGGCCGCAGCAGTAACCTGGCGCGCGCCGGAGGGTGCCGGGCGCGCGCCGAAGCAGCGGAAGAGCGCCCTCCGATCGGGGCGCTCTCCCTCCCGCTGCCGGGTCCGCCGGGTCCCCCGGAACCCTCTGCCGCCGTCCCCCACATCGCGGGACACCAGGGCTCCCTCGGGGAGCCCTGTACGCGCGTGCAGGGGGCGCAGGCACCCGATGACGCGTGACCACGCATCGGTGATGCGCGGCACGCTGAGGGAGTGCGGCTAGCACGCCGGGGCATCCCCCGGCTTGCGGGCTAGCCGTGCTCGAATTAAACGTGTCGGTAGTGTATCTCTGTCTCTGGGCAGTTGAGGAGGGAATCATTCAACTTCCATTTGTAGGGTTTGTTTTTGACAAAGGGTAGGGAGAGGGTGAGTTCTAACAGGGCATGGTCAGACCAGGTAATTAGGCCTATGTTGGAGTGGGAGGAGGCCTGGACTGTGTTGCTGGTACTTAGAAAGTAGTCGATCCTCGAATAGGACTGATGAGGGGTGGAGAAGAAGGTGTAATCCCATTGGCCCTGGTGCTGAGCTCTCCACACATCGACCAGGGAGAATTCTTCCATTATTTCCCTGAATTTTTTTGCTTTTTTTGCGATTGGATAGTATAAGATGTGCATTGGGTTGTGTTGGACGGGTCCTTTGGGGCTATTGATTTATCTTGGTTGTGTGAGGCGACCATATTGAAGTCTCCCTCTATGACTAAGGAAGAGAGTGCCTGCTGCTCCAGGTAGTCCAATAATTTTTTTCGAAACTGGGTCTGGTTGTCATTGGGGGCGTATAAATTCACCAGTGTTATGGGTGAACCTGCTAGAGTGCCCTGGAGCACCAGGAATCTTTCGTCTGGGTCTGCTTGTGAATTGGAGAGGGCAAAGGGGACATTATTCCTTATTAGAATAGCCACCCATTTTTTTTTTTACTCGGGGAAGATGCATAGAAAGCTTGAGGGAACAGATATTTAAATGTGTTCGGGGAAACGGGCGAGTTAAAATGCGTTTCTTGCAGAAATTTGATATCCCCTTTTGTTTTTTTCCATTCCTGAAGCGCTAGTTTTCTTTTTTTAGTTGAATTAAGTCCTTTTACATTAAGTGTGATTAGTTTTATGTCTGTCATTTTATAGTGTGTGTAATTTTCGGAGCGCTGGGCTCCAAAGCCCTTGATATTCCCACAGTAAGGGCTTGGGCTTTGGAGGTCGTGGGAGGGCTGCCCAAAGGGTCCCGTGCCTCTATAAGCTTTGTGAACAGTGGAGTGATTTGGTTGGGTGGTAAGAGGAGGTGGGGGTGTCCCCCGGAAGGGGGTGGGGTGGGGGAACACAATAGGAAAGGTGGGGATCATTGGGCCCTTAGGTGGCCCTAAAGAGTTAGCCTCTCTCATGTGGGCGAGAGAGGTGGGGGGATTTAATACCCCTAGAGATCCTTCCAGTACACTGAACACGGTCGGAGACAGAGGGGGCGGGGGGGGGGGAGGGAAGCGTGGAAGGGGAGAGGGGGAGGAAGGAAGGCAAGGAGGGGGGTGGGGAGGCAGAGAGTGGGGGTGATAGGTTCGGGGTGGTGGGGGGTGAGGGGTCAGGCCTACGTTAGGTGGTTGCTGGGAAGGGGGGTTGGTGGTAGGAGCAGTGCTTCAGGGGGGGGGGGCAAGTTGATGGATCGGGTTCCATGAGTGGATCGGAGGTTATGGTGATTTTCCTGCCTTGGATCATTGAGGGGTCGAAGTGATGGTACCTCAGCCTTCGTTTCGTTGGACTTCTTTCCTGGCGGTGGAAAGGAGGGAGGGCGAAACATCGCAATTAGGTGTCGAATCGGGTCGACCGGGGGGTGCTCCCACGTTGATCGCTCCGGGGAAGCTGTCAGAGTAGTTTGACGGTATATTCCTTATTCTGGGAACCCTGGGTTCCTCTGGTTGGCCAGCTGTTCAGAGGCCCGAGGAACCTCTGCCTCCTCGTTGTTTGTGGGAGGCTTGGATGGTGCTCTGCGGTCGTGTTGTTGGCTCAGCCCCAGCGCTTTTAGGAACGACGATGAGTCCCCCGGTCTGGAGATGGTGAAGTGGCGTCCATTCTTCAAGATGATCAGCTTAAAGGGGAAACCCCAGCGGTAAGTAATGCCCCTTTCTTGCAGAATGTTCGTGAGGGGCTTCATCTCTTTCCTCTTTTCTATTGTGGATCTTGATAAATCGCTGAAGATTTGGAGGGAGATGTTCTCAATTTGAATGTCTCCTGCTCTTCTGCTTGCGGCCATGATCTTCTCTTTAGCTGAATATGCGTGGAACTTTACGATCACATCCCTGCGTCACTCTGGATCCTTAGGTTTGGGGCCCAGCGCCCTGTGCGCCCTGTGCGCCCTGTGCGCCCTGTGCGCCCTGTCCATTTGGAGATCATGATCTGACAGATCTGGAGCTAATTGCAGGAATAGTTTTCGGAGGTAAGTGTGGAGTACCTCAGCAGAGACCGTCTCAGGTATGTTCCTTATTCTCAGGTTTTGCCTTCGGTCTCTGTTATCCTGGTCTTCCAGGGCGTCTCACAGGTCGGAGACTTCTTGGCCTAATCTTATTACTTCATCTTCTGTTGTGTGTTGTGATCCGATTACATCGGTGATTTTGCGCTCCAGCACATCAGTGCGTTTTGTTAGCCCGTGTATTTCTGTCCTCAGACCCTCCAGCGCTATGTTCATGTCTGTCTGGATTTCTTTACGTAATTCTTTGTGCATTCCGTGAAACAGGTATTCAAAGTAGCTTTTATTTAATCTGATTTCTTGTAGTTCTGATGAGCCTGTATGGAAGGCTACATCCATTTGGGACGCGTGGGCTGCTTCTTCGGCGCCATCTTGGGAATCATCGCTCTGTTCTATGGGGCGATGCGCGTGAGTGAAATACTTCGTGATGCCTGGGCCCTGGTTCCCTTTTGGCCGGACCGGCATCTTCCTCACTGTTTAATGTGTTGTCTGTGCGTTTATTGTGGGTTTTTGCGTGGTTTGGATCGCTCGTTCTGGCAAGTTGTTCGTGAGGGTGTCGGGAGCTCCTCAACTATCCGACCATGTTCCGCGACGTCACCGGAAGTCTCCTGTGGGGGTCTTTTTAATATGTATTGGGGGTTTTGGAGTCATTTTTTTATATGTATTGGGAGGTGGGGGTCTTTTTAATATGTATTGAGGGTGGGGTTCTTCTTAATATGTATGGGAGTCTTTTGTATATATATGGGGGGTCTTTTTTATATGTATTTGGGGTTGGGGGTCTTTTTTATATGTATTCAGGGGCTTGGGGGAATTTGTATATGTATTGGGGGCTTGGGGGAATTTGTATATGTATTGGGGGGCTTGGCGGCATTTTTATATGTATTTGGGGCTTGGGGGAATTTTTATATATAATAGGGCTTGGGGGTATTTTTATATGTATTTGGGGCTTGGGGGAATTTTTATATATATAATAGGGCTTGGGGGTATTTTTATATGTATTTGGGGCTTGGGGGTATTTTTATACGTATTTGGGGATTGGGGGTATTTTTATATGGGTTGGGGTATTTTTTATATGTATTGGGGAGGGTTGTTTTTTTATATGATGTGTGTGTGTATTTGTGTGTATGTATATATATATATATATATATATATATATATGTATGTATGTATGTATGTATGTATGTATGTATGTATGTATGTATGTATGTATATATATATATATATATATAAATATATATATATATATATATATATATATATATATATATATATATTGTGACAGAGTCACTGACTCAGTAGGCTGGAATAGTGAATGGAGAGATGCTGCAGCCAGTTCACAGAGTGTTAATCTCCTCAGAGAGAAAGCACAGCTAAAGACTGATTAAACAGGGGCTGAACTCATCAGTGAAACAAGTGCTTTAAAAAGCAGGAAGTTGCTCACAGAAGGTGAGCTTGTTTTTCCACGTGAGGATGGAGAGAATTCTCCCGGCTAGGAAGCCGTAGCTGTTGCTCTGGTCCCCCATTCCTGCGAGGAGCTTTGCTGCTGGGACCCCAACCCAGGATAAAGATTAGATAAAGATTGCTGCGAGCTGGACACAGCCTGCTCCCCGGAACCGTGTTCCTGTTTGCTACTGGAGCTGCAACAGATAAGACTTTATTCTTATACTTATTGCTTATCCTTTGTGTAGCATATGTTTTGGGCATAACCAGATTAGCAGGCTGCCCTGTTAGTAAGGGCTCAAGAAGTGAGTTAGTTTCCCTAACGGGAATAGGCTTTAATTTCAAGAATGTAGTTTCTTAAAGGGACAGTCACCCGTACTTATTTTGGCTGTGGCTAATAAACCACTAGTGTTTAAAGTTTCCCATCGTGCCTAGCGTCTTACTGACCCCGCCTCGAGGCCGTCCTGCCACAATATATATATATATATATATATATATATATATGTATATATATATATATATGAACCAGGAGAAGAAAAATTAGGAGTAGCGCCAAATGATAACAAAAAACTGACCAATAAAGCTGTGAAGACCTGGTGAACCATATACTAATAGGAATAAGAAAATTAAAAATAGTAGCAACTATACACAACCATTATTTATAAAAAATGTATTAAAAAATACACATATAATAATACACATAAAAAATAAAAATAAAAAATGTATATAATGAAAAATATATGAAAAATATATAAATAAAAATATATAGAAGATACCAGTCCCAGAACACTGTCCTTCAGAGTCTTTACAGCCTATTCGAGGGGAACACCACTCCCTTGAAGATATCTAAAGGAGAAAAAAACAAAAACAGGCGCACTCATAAGGTTAAGGTAAGGTTAACAATTTTATATATGGAACTGGTAAAATATGAATTTTCCACTCACAAACGGAGGATAATAAATCGCATGTATGAGATATAATACTCAATCGCCGACATGTACAGCAGGAACTCGACTGCAAAACCGGATAGAAGACCGTTCACATCACCGTATTGAAGGGAATCCGTGGTAGCGATTCTTTCATGGATCGAAAGTAATCAGGCACCTCCTCGCTGTTCAAGTGTCTCACTCATTGTGGAGGGCTTCCGGGTCAGCGTCGTCACTCACAATGCATGTATTGCATGGAAGGCTTCCGGGTCAGCTCAAACACTGATAGTGCAGCAAGCGCCGTAATGGCAATGAGTCCCGACAGTACAAAGAATGATATCACCGTTTTCCCAAAGTGAAAAATTCAATAATGAATAAAAAGATACTCCAAATAATAACGCCCTACGCGTTTCGTCTTTGCAGACTTCGTCAGGGGTATGTATAAGGTATATGGTTCACTCAGTATATATAGCTGGAGTAGCCAATCACGAAATAGAGCTAATTAGATAATATTAAACAGGTATGTTATATGGTCAAACACAATTTTAACCCATATAGGTGCTGGTGGAACGATATAAAGTTCAAACATTATACATAAACATTAATATAATATATTGAGACCGCTTATTAATGCTCGTTTAAGAGAATATACATATATATATACAAAAATATAATATATATGATACCAAAAAGTAGTACTCATAAACAAAAATTATATAAAAAATACAAATTAATAAAAAAAAAATATATAATAATTTATAAAATATAAACAAATATATATATATATTCTACAAGAATCAAGCATACAAATCATGAAAGATATGATGATTACATAATATTAGTGCATAAAATACATGGAGGATCACAGTAATAAAATAAGAAATGTATTATTTGTGAAATACATACAATTCACAATATACAATCGACAATATACAATCAATTTACATAACAGGAGACCAATTCTAGAAAGTACCTAAAGGGATACTTACAGAAACAACACTGTAGTTATACAGATAATACCTGGAGTGGAAATATAAATAAACAACACAAGAGTATTCCCTAAAGTGTATCCATAATATATCAATGTCATAATGTCTCAGGGTCAAATTTAACTAGAGAACTAGAAATATAGATATATATATTTTTTTTATTAATTTGTATTTTTTATATAATTTTTGTTTATGAGTACTACTTTTTGGTATCATGTATATTATATTTTTGTATATATATATATATGTATATTCTCTTAAACGAGCATTAATAAGCGGTCTCAATATATTATATTAATGTTTATGTATAATGTTTGAACTTTATATCGTTCCACCAGCACCTATATGGGTTAAAATTGTGTTTGACCATATAACATACCTGTTTAATATTATCTAATTAGCTCTATTTCGTAATTGGCTACTCCAGCTATATATACTGAGTGAACCATATACCTTATACTACCCCTGACGAAGTCTACAAAGACGAAATGCGTAGGGCGTTATTATTTGGAGTATCTTTTTATTCATTATTGAATTTTTCACTTTGGGAAAACGGTGATATCATTCTTTGTACTGTCGGGACTCATTGCCATTACGGCGCTTGCTGCACTATCAGTGTTTGAGCTGACCCGGAAGCCTTCCATGCAATACATGCATTGTGAGTGACGACGCTGACCCGGAAGCCCTCCACAACGAGTGAGACACTTGAACAGCGAGGAGGTGCCTGGTTACTTTCGATCCATGAAAGAATCGCTAGCACGGATTCCCTTCAATACGGTGATGTGAACGGTCTTCTATCCGGTTTTGCAGTCGAGTTCCTGCTGTACATGTCGGCGATTGAGTATTATATCTCATACATGCGATTTATTATCCTCCGTTTGTGAGTGGAAAATTCATATTTTACCAGTTCCATATATAAAATTGTTAACCTTACTACACTATGAGTGCGCCTGTTTTTTGTTTTTCTTTTTCTTTTTATATATATATATATATATATATATATATATATATATATATATATTCCTTGTTAAAGGACCGCAGGTCCGAAACGCGTAGAATGGTGACACTACCCCTGTGGGTGATGTTATTTTAATCAATAAATTTATGTTTTTTAACCACCTGGCTCCCTGGCAGTGCGCTGCTGTTTCTCTCTTCTCTCTACATTGGATCTTCTCATCAGCAGCTGGATACACCATCAGGGACTCTTGGAGGCTCACGAGTGGGTAAGCAATCAACTTTATTTTCTACATTGGATTATCTGTGTAACACCAGTTTTAATTTAGTTTGACTCCAATGCGTTAACTACAAGTGGATTTATTTTTCACTTGTTGGTTCACTTCAGGAGACACTTTATTATCAACTGACTGGTTTGTTATTCCTGCTATTCCTCAAACCCACTCCTCAATAGAGCATCACTCCCGAGCCTGTATTATATTTAAGGACTTATATATTCCGGACACTTTTTGAGCACCCACATCTCTATATTTATGTATAATAGATGTTGGGAAGACCTGCACACTGCAAATGTCCTGATTAATAGGAGGCACCTCGGAGCTCAACTGCAGGGAGCAACAGACACAGTCCCGATCGAATCCTCACCCACCGCACACCACCTGTGCCGGGCTGGAGGAGCTCCCCGCCTCCCACCTCAGAGAGAGTGTTCGGGATTATCAGAGAGTGCCAGCTGCAGCCGTGCTTTGACTTCCCTGTTGGTTTACGAGCAGACCGGAGTGATGTCACCACGTGCAACGTAGCGTCTTAACACGTTTCTTTACGTGTCATGACTTCATCAGAGGTTGGCCACGTAGCAGCAGGAACTCCGCTAAATAGCCCATGTTGCTAAGCAACTAAACAAATGCCCAGGGCAAGGCCTGATGCTCGTGTTGCACATAATTGTGGTGGCAATGAGGGGGCGTGTCTGACATCTGTGGATCTAAGGCTGTGGCCATGGTGAATACTGGAGACGGCGCAAGTGTTCACTCGGCTTCTCCCTGTCGCCTGCAGCAGGAGAGATCTGTGTCCTGCCTGCAGAGGAGACAGGGAGGCATGTCGGGGATCGTGTCCATGACATCACGGAGCTGGTTCACCCTCATTGGGCGAACCGCTCAAGTGGCCCGACCGCCGCCCAGCCGCCACGCATGAAAACAGATTTTTCTGTTCCGTCCTGCATCGCAAGGGCCGTGCCTCTGCTCCCGTGCGCGTTGACGCGCTCTATAGACAGCCTCATAGAGGCAAATCTATGTGATCGCGCCACAAGCACCCCCCTGCGCACCGTCGCGATCACCATGGCCGCAGCCTACGTTTCTTGGAAAAATGACATTCATAGACACTCATATTAAATAAAATGCTTAGATTCAGAGTGGTTCTAGGGGGACAACACACTATGTACCCCAACTTAAGGGGAGAATGATCCATACTTATAAAATACACTATATGAATACAATGAATGTATATTTCCCTTGAAGCACTCCGAAGTACATATTGAAGTCAACATGCTATCATATGACAATAATAAATGACATATTCGTATAACCAAAGTAAACATGCATATTAAAAAATAAAAATAATGATTAAAAGATAATAACAAAAATTGGAATGACCTGGAGACAGAAATGTAAAACTCAGAGCTAGCAAAAAAGGAGAACAGTATATGACCAATTGTCATATGCTTGGAGAAATACTTGAAAAATGAGAGATACATTTTTTTTATAAATATATAAAAAATATGATTGTTGGAACTGTAGTGAGAGGAAAGGGATTGGGCTATGAACTAAACTGACAATGATATATCCACTATACCAGAATACTGGTGTCTATACACTCATTGAGGCCAAGTGGAACCAGCGTACCTAGGGTATAGATCCAAAAAGATTCCCGTACACATAGTGCTTTGAACCGCTCTCCTCCCAACTTGGACTTATTGATGGATTCTAGGCCTATGACACTTGTATTTATTTTTTACTTTGGTTATACGTATATGTATGTATATTGTGACAAACGGCTTACTCCGGGGCTCCACCGTCTGTCCAGGACTGTTAGAACACGGTCTTTTAGGGTAAGTTAAATCAGGGGTGAGCAAACTTTTTATGCCGAGCCCCCCTTTTCATCCATGAAATTTCTCTGGCCCCCCCTGCCTGATGTAATCAAAATCACATGACGTCAGCGCACGTAAGCTGGTTCAGCCAATGAGGGCGAACCAGCTTTGTGACGCCCCCGCCACGCGTCTACAATCTCCTGCAGCCAAGTTCACAAATCGCTTGGGCTGCAGGCGTGCGCGCAGGCAGTATACTAGTATTGGATCACTGTTTATTTTATTGTTTGCTGGCATCTGGTAATATGTTTTTTTCTGGTGCACAAAGGCAGTCCATTTGAGGGGGCATTCATCCACCTCTTTGCTACATCCCTTCCCTCTCCCATTTGCTTTCCCCAGTGTCATCCACTCCTACCTACCAGATTTATGTATTATTTATTTATTCCTGTTTTAAACGTTGCCCAGGGATCAGGGAACCCCATAACCAAACTCAAGGGGGGTACTGATGAATCTCCCCTGCTGATCAATACTCCGAAGTGACCCCTCTGACCCAAAGAAGAACCCTCAGCCCCCCAAAACTCATCCTCCCAAGCCCCTCAATTCTGCCATCTCTGCCTGACCTTCATCCCACTGTTTAGCCATTGAGTCTCTCCCTCCCCCCAGTGTCTCTCCCTCACCTTCCCCAGTGTCTCTCTCTCACCTTCCCCCAGTGTCTCTCTCCCACCTCTCCATCCCCCTCCCCCCAATGTATCCCACCTCTCCATGTCTCTCTCCCCCTCCCCCCTCCCCCCTCCCCCCAACATGTCTCCCACCTCTCCATATCTCTCCCCCCAATATTTCTCCCACCTCTCCATGTCTCTCTCCTCCTCCCCCCAATATGTCTCCCACCTCTCCATGTCTCTCTCCACCTCCCCCCAATATGTCTCCCATCTCTCCATGGCTCTCTCCCCCTCCCCCCAATATGTCTCCCACCTCTCCTTGGCTTTCTTTATCTCCCCCCCCCCCCCCCCAATATGTCTCCCACCTCTCCATGGCTTTCTTTATCTCCCCCTAATATGTCTCCCACCTCTCCATGGCTCTCTTTCTGTCTCCCACCTCTCCATGGCTCTCTTTATCTCCCCCCAATATGTCTCCCACCTCTCCATGGCTCTCTTTCTCTCCCACCAATATGTCTCCCACCTCTCCATGGCTCTCTTTCTCTCTCCCTCCCCCCAATATGTCTCCCACCTCTCCATGGCTTTCTTTATCTCCCCCCAATATGTCTCCCACCTCTCCATGGCTCTCTTTCTCTCTCCCTCCCCCAAATATGTCTCCCACCTCTACACACACAACACACAACACACAAATACTTACTTTCACTTTTAAGCCTGCTTCAGTCCCCCATGTACGCTGAAAACTGGGACAGGAGGAGGAGGGGCTGTCTGTGTGCAGTGAGAAGCCCCGCCCCCACAGCAAGGCAGACATCACACAGAAGCAGCCTCAGCACGGAGCTTCTGGCCGCCCGTGCACAGCTCTGCCCGCCCCCAGGTTTCCCCGCACGCAGCCTGCGCCCCCCCTACATAATCTTGCGCCCCCCCAAGGGGGCGCGCCCCACAGTTTGCGCACCGCTGGGTTAAATGACGAGGAGTAACGTGCTGTTCCTTTAAACAGGCTACTGCCTGGTTTATTCAGTCCCAGACACTGAGATTGCCACACTGCATACACAAGAAACACAAACAAAACAAAATGTGGTGATCTGTGGGTGTAAAAAGAAATATATAGGTCTCACGACACGTATGTTCAAAATAAGAATTCTTGAACACATGAGACTTATTTTGAAACAAGATCAATTGCACCCAGTGTCGAAACATTTTAGCACATGCCAGAATGGGTCTCTTAATAATTTCAAATGTATTGGCATAGAACATATACAAATCCACTACAGAGGCGGTGATAGAGTTAATACACTCTATCGCAGAGAGGCCCACTGGATTTTCACACTGGATACATTGATCCCAAAGGGGCTTAATACGGAGTGGGACCTGAAATATTTTCTCTAATATAAAATCTTTACTTGTGATTAATCTGCTATGTTCTGATATCATCCTATCATATTGAGATAAAATATATTCACTGTACAGTTGATACATACAATTTATGTTGAGTATCCTTGTGTTTCTTTTTCCCTTACCATATTTATTATAGTATGACTATTAAGTTCTTTTTTATTTTTCCTATAGCAGTTTCTATGTTCATATTTGTTGTATCAGACAGAATAATTAACTGTTTTCTATTTTTATGTATATTTTGCATTGTGCAATGTATTATTAATCAGTTTTTTACTTTGATTTAAACTTGTTACTTGATGTTTTTTCTACCATGAGGAAATACAATATAGATACAATATACTCTATGTATTACATATATTTTTTGGTTTAAGAGAAATTTCATGAATCAAGTTGTGTCTTTTACCATGCATGTCATTCCTATTGTCATGACAATCAATGTGATTTTGTCTGATTATATAACAATCCACAGCTGCTGTTCAGTTCACAGGAGGGGCTATATTAATGAGCTTATCTCACAGACCCAACTATACTCCTTGAGAAAGGGCTGCTGTAGCCTGAAACGCGTAGGAGGTGTTTTTTTTGTATTTGTTTGTCACTTTTTTTGTTTTTATGTAGTCTAATAAATAGTTTTTATATTTTCCTACCGTGGTGAGCTGCGGTTGCTTTATTTTGGGACGCGGCAGTCTCATACCAATCATCTTTGCCTGTATGCTGTTCTTCTGATTGGAGAGACGCACTGTGGCCTGGAGGACACGCCATATGGGATTTGTTGCTGCACGGAGCGAGGGGATCGTTCCCGGACGGACCGGAAGTAGGTGTACATGCCACCGGCACTCGGGAGCTCCAGCAGCTTGAGAAAGAAGCAGACGACAGCAGGTTGGAGATTTCGTGAGGTCTGTACCAGGACCGGATCAGACGGAGGCTACACTGAGGGATCCCAAAGAGAGGTAACATATATTTCCTCCAACGGTGAATATATCCCATGTAGCGATTTCCAAAGGAACTCCCACTCCACATACTCCTTTCGCTGGTCCCATCTCCAATCAACTTATTCTGCATCCCACGTCTTTTATTCTACCTCATGACACAGACCACAGTTGTCCCATACATTATTGCTCATTATCTACTATTTTCAAGCTCTCCGTTTTAGAGCTTTGGGTAGCTTTTCTTTTGATTTCTACAAACAAAACAAAAGCCTGCTCACCTGAGCAATAACTTAACTGAGGTTTTTCCTGACTAGGATTGGGCGCTTATCCGCTTCCAATAAACAAAAATAAGGAACTTTTCAATTTGATAAAGGTACAAAATTGTTTAACCTGTTTGGGGAGAGACTTTTCCCCTCTCTGCTTCCAGCAGCCTCCCTGCCTCCAGTCTCTTAGGGAGAGGGAAGATGAACCAGGAAATCAGCCTTAAATACCTGATTTCTAAATAGCAGGACAGGTGACAGAAATCAGGCAGCAGACAAACTCTGGTCTGGATCCCTCATCCCTCAGTTCCAGCACTTGCCAAACTGTGGGGTGGAGTGCATGCATTCTGAGGCTGCACTTTTCAGCCTAAACAGGATAGAAACTGTTCAGTATCCTGGGAGCCCTATATATGGAATTTATTACCATCCCCTGGTTTCTGTCACAATATATAATATATATATACAGCTTAACCCCGTTACAACGCGATTTCGCTTATAACGCGATGCAAGCATGGCTCCCAATTTTCGTATTTATGAATACTTTACAATACGGTTATTTGTATCTTAACTACTTTATTGTACAATGCATACAATTGTACATTATTTCTAATGCAATACGCTTATAGCGCAATGTGATTCTTTGGACCCCAAGCACAGCGTTATAAGGTGGTTGAGCTGTATATACATATGTATGTATGTATGTATGGGGGGTTATATGTATTTTTTTATATGTATCGGATAGGTTGTTTTTTGTATGTATTTGGGGGGGGGGGGTAGGTTGTATATATTTTGGGGATGGGGATTTTTTTGTATGTATTTGGGGGTGGGAAGTTTTTTGCATTGGGGGTGGGACGTTTTTTGGCATATATTGTGGGGGGAATTGTGTGAGGGGGAGGGAATGAGTGAGCGTGGGATAATTGACAGAGGGAGAGGAGAGAGGGGGTGAATGAGGAAAAGAGGGAGTAAGAGTGAGACGCAGGGGAGAGAAATACATGCGAGGCGGGAGAGTGAGAGGGGGTGAGATGGAAGGGAGAGAAATACATGGGAAGAGGGGGGAAGAGAGAGGGCTCATGAGGTGTGAAATGGGGGGGGGGGCGGCTTGCAATACCGTCGACACGGGGGGCCTGCTTAAAATGTTTGTCGTGGGCTCCACGATTTCTGTTGGCGGCCCTGGATAACGAGGACATTGTTTCAACACAAAGAAGTGTTTTGACCCACCGCAACACTTTTTGTGTCAACTGTAATAAACTGG
Source organism: Ascaphus truei (assembly GCF_040206685.1). Classification (NCBI taxonomy): domain Eukaryota; kingdom Metazoa; phylum Chordata; class Amphibia; order Anura; family Ascaphidae; genus Ascaphus; species Ascaphus truei. The sequence goes on along the minus strand of NC_134501.1, from coordinate 36,872,225 downwards.
TTAATCGGGTTACGTGTGTCTGTTAGAAATTGTTTACCAGAGAAGTATCCCCCACTTTAGACCAGGACGATATTCTGTTGTAAATAAAGGGGACAAAATGACACCCGCAGACACAGAATTTGATACATCCCATCATAATGTGTGTCTTTTAACTCCTCCCTAACTTCACCTGTTGGCGCCTAGTAATTGTACTAGAGTAGGAGTGGCCAACGCCAGTCCTCACAGTCCTCCAACAAGTCAGGTTTTAAAGATATCCCTGCTTCAGCACAGGTGGCTCAATCAGTTGAGCCACCTGTGCTGAAGCAGGAATATCCTTAAAACTTGACCTGTTGGTGGCCCCTGAAGACTAGAGCTTCCCACCCCTGTACTAGAAGATAGTACTTTGTTACTTGGATGTAAAGAAACGCAGGTGGAAAATGCCTCTCTCTGCGCGCTTTTTCTGCAAAATTCCTATGGTCCATAGACCATATGACGGGAAAATTGGTAGAATGAGGACATTTGTGAATATGGTCCATATTTACTTAGTGCTATTTTTTTAGAGCCCTAACAAGATACCGTCTCATTCACTTGGGCCGTAAGGGACCATGATATTTACTATGCTGCGCTGGGAGGGGCCCTATGGGGTATCACTGTTTAGCAAACATGGCCCATACTGTATGTATGCTGGTGAATATTGCTTTGTTTATTTAATAAACAATTCAAGATATTTGAATGCACCAGTCAACTGAATCCAAAAATCAGATCAAAGAAAATGTTTGTTTATATATATGTGGAACTGACCCTTTTAACCCATTAAACGTCTCATTGGATCCCGTTGGTCCAACGTGAGACTGACCTTTTAATCCATTGGAGAATGAATTAAATGGGTTCTTGCAAAAACTGAAACAGTTTCAGATATTAATAAACAAGAAGACCGTGTGACTGGGTTGCATTCTCTTCCTCTACTTCTAATCCATTAAACATGTCACTGTCATGAGGCCACTTTGGTCCTACATGGGACTAACCTTTTAACTCACTAATCGAGTTCCTTATTGCACTTTGTATGCTGGTTGTGCTGTATAAATAATTTTACATCAAATAAATATCCCCCCTGCGATAAAAATAGGTCTAGGATATATATCCTTAAATTAGTGAAAAATAATTCAAATGTGTTTGTTCATTAGTTAATTAGTAGATGTAAAGAGTGTATCACACGTCAAATGTTCATTGCTTTATTAGATGGTCATTAGGTGGGTTGGTGATAAAGGTGAATAGGGTGCAATAGGGTGCAATAGGGTGCAATCTCAAAACACACTAAATCCACAGAAGGGTACACCAACCTGCATGGTGCCGTCCTTTCATTCTAAACAGTTGATAACAAAAGAAGAAAACACACATGCACATATTCCACATCTTGTGTATTTGCACATCTGAGAAGGCTGAAGTCAGTCTTCTTTTTCTTAGTGTAAATTATTGTGCATGCTTATCAACCAAGGGCATGCAAGACTTCTTGTGCTTGTGCACCTAATATGATTCAAAGATCTGGTAGCCGTGTTGGTCATGGAGAAATGTATACCGTATTTGGAGAAGAGAATTCTGAGGTTTGATAAGTTTGTACACTGAACTTTTATCTATGTTAGTCCCCTAAAAGATATCACAACTTAGAACTAATGAACGCTTATGACTCTGTAGCCAGGTTCCCCCCTTGCGCACTCGCCCCCTCCTTCTGGTATGCGAGCGCGCATTGTTAGTTGTTAGAGTGAGTTCCTGTTGCTGTGCTGCCTCTGTCAGTAAGAGGCACCTGGAGGTCTGCAACATTATTGCGGTAGTCTGATGCAGAGCTGTGAGTCTGGCAGCACAAAGCAGACAGAGAAAAGCTGTTGGTGACTGGAGCTGCTAGGGGAAGGAGGTAGGGTGCAGGGGTCTGTGACTCTCTGCACTAGGCCAGCAAGTCCCCTAGGCCCCAGATAGCCCTGAGTCATCCCAGCTGAGTATTGTAGGGACAGGCCCTAGGTTAGGGACCCTGCCCCATTATATATTTGCTAGGAGTGTATCACGGCCATTGCTCGGATTGCTAAGAGGGAGCTGGACTATCTCCACGGAGGCCCAGCTAGCGTGACTGCGGCCTGCTGGCAGCAGACAGACCCTAACTAAGGTAGAGACGGTGCGGAGCTGTACGGTGATATTATCCGCGCTGGAATTCACCCCACGCGTAGGAGGATATCCCGGCGGATCCAACCCCAGTGATATAGCGGCACCCGTAGCTGGAGCCCGGGCAGGTAACCTACACCCTCATGTGCACCAACAAGGCCTATCAACAGACATAGTGACTGCGCAGTCACCCACACATATTGGTACAGGTTCTGGGTGTGCGAGACATTGGGTTGGTGCACTGGACACGGGGTGGGATCACTCTGGGGAGGTGGTAGCGTCCGCTGTGGCGCCTAAAGTGTGGGCACCCGCCGTGGTGCAAGTTAGCGGTAGCGTCCACCGTGACGCTTATGTGTTGATGTTGTATTCATGCTATGCTGGTAGTAAAGGTATTAGTCATTATCAATTCCGTTGTATGTGGTTATTGAATGTCCTGCGAGGAACTACTTCCCCTCTGGTGGGAGCCATCGCAGGTGGAGGCGCTGCACAGATTGTAAGTAGTTATCCATAGTATTGTATTGCCCCAGGTTCCCCGTGGCGGAAGCTCGGCTCTCCTAGTTACAAACCAGGTACAGCACCACCCTGGTCCGTAGTCAGATACACCTGCCCACCTAGATCTCACTTAGGGTGGGGGTAGGAGGGCTACAACTCTAATAAAACATTAGGGTTTGTCAAAATCTGACACATACCCAACGTCCCCTACGTTCTGTCCATGACATCCACCTTTCCTCCCACCTTACTACCTCCTTTCACTCCCACCTGCAAGACTTCTCCCGTGCTGCACATTCTCTTTGGAATTCTCAACCATGTATAATCAGACTCTCCCCCAGCTTTAAGATGTTTATAAACTCCCTGAAAACTACTTGCCTACTTTCCTTACCTCTAAAATCCATCTTCCCTACCCATCCAACCCTACTGGGACCAGCTGTGTGGCTGGACCAAACTTCACCCTATTTATTTACAGTATAAAAAAGTTTTACCAGGAAGTAATACATTGAGATTTACCTCTCGTTTTCAAGTATGTCCTGGGCACAGAGTTAGCATGACAAATACATGGTTACATTAAGTGAACAGGGTTATACATTATATATAAAGACATTGCATGCACAGTAAAAGATACTACATATTATAGGCGTATGTCACAGTTACAGACCAGATTAAAATGTGAAACAGCTTTAGCTTTGAAAAAAAATGTAGACTGGTGGTGGCTGTGAGAGTCTCTGGTGACTGTTCCAGGTGTGAGGTGCCATATTCTAACCTGAGCCGCACCTTATCCTGCAATCAGCAGCCACCTTGCCTTCTTGTTTCAACATTGTCCCTCGTTCCCTGTAGAGTGTAAGCTCTGAGGATCACGGCCCTCATTCCCTTCTGTATCTGTTTGTGCAGCATCATCCTCACTTGTATATAACTGTTTACATACATAACTCTGGACCCCATTGTACCACGCCGCGGAACATGTTGGCGCTTTACAAATAAACGATAATAATAAGAATAATAAGTGTAGTGAGCTTTTTTGAATGCCTTACATAGCTTCTTCAGAGGCTGAATGAGGCACAAAGGAATATATCGCTCATAACCTATTTAATTATTTTATTTTATTACATCTTGATCTTTCAAACCTTCCAACTTATTTTCTAGAACACACTCATACTTATACTAATTACCAGTTGCTGGGATATTTTGCAAATTCCCCCACACTATGTTTTTATTTCTTTAGTGCCTGTCTGTTAGACAAACATCCTGAATACAGAGTTACAAAGCATGTAATTATATGGAGCAAAATGAGCTTATGAAAGTAAATGGGTTTGGTTTTGTTCTCTGTAGTTCCCGATGAAATTGTAAAATAATATGCATATGTATTGCAGATGTACATTTGTTTGAAGGAAGAAATATGAATATATTTATTGATTGTGTTAATAAGGGTAATTGGACAATTCTATGCACCCGCTATTGTATAAGCCACTGCATGCTACTCAATAGTTAGCATATATTCATTGTTTGTTATGCAAAATTATATCTTTCCTGAAAATATAATACTTAAGTGGTCAAGCTGTGTATTTGGCAGTTGAATGCATTTTTGTATATAGTTGTGTATGTCATTTAAATACACAAATAACACACATGCTAGAAGAAGTAGTTATGTTTCGGTATACAGGATGCTTGTGTAGGGTATAAAACATTGAACACATTTTTAATGGCCAAGAAACATAGGAATTAGGAGCGCTTGTCTAAACCAGTCCACTCATGGAGATCCTACCGGGATCTTTAATCTCTAGTTTATGGTGGTTGGGGCATCTGGAAGTGGAGTTTCAGTGACATGTCCTTGTTGTCATTTCCTGTCTGAAGAAGACCCCTTATACTGTAGCCTATTTAAGTCAATGGGGGCCTATGCTATAAGTGTTCGTAAGCCACTTATCGAGCACTTATCTGCCAAAATGCCTCTGCTATTCAGTAAGCCTCGATATGTGTGCGATAAAATAATGAATCGTCACATTTTTGAGCCTTCAAAAAACAATCGCTGAGTGAGCGGTGATAAGCCCCTTATCAGCAGGTTCTGAAACTCGTGCAATTCTAGTAGCCACGATTAGGTTATCGAGGCTAATCGCGGCTCTAGAATGACGAGTTTCTCCCAAAATCCTCACGCCAGGAAAAGTTGGCGTGAGGCAGGTGAGAAGCTGCTGAAAGTCGGTGTGAGGACTCGGGGGTCACGTCGGTCGCAGCATGACCTCCCCTCACCTCTGTCCGATCCCGTGGCTGTGCGGCACCGTCCTCGTCGCTCCCACCCGGCCTCCGTGGTGGGGGACTTCCCCGTCCTCACCGTCGGGCGGCCGCTGCCCCGCGCAGGGCTGGTGCTCGGGTGCCTGCCATTGCTCTTGCGTACGCATCCCCTGCTGTTACGGAGTGCATACCAGCACCAGCTAATTTATTCACTGCTCTTGCAGTGAAGCCACGCCCCCCGCCCACACGCTGGTTACTAGTTAACCCTAAACCTTACCACCTGGCATTCTATTATGGAGACCAATCCTGGACTGCTCCTAGGGCTCCTCCAGGCCTGCCTCCATTACCCATTGGTCAGCCACAGTACTTAATGCCTGTTCTGCCTCTCTCACACCACTTGACATAGTCTCTGCTACAGACGTCTATTCTGGCTCTCCCTTTGTCTTCGTGCATTCAGGTTGCGACCCGGCTTGGCGGATGTGCTTATCTGGCTCTGGATCCTGGCTCCCTCTTGACCCTGCAGCTTCTTCCATCCCTCGACCTCAGCTTGGACCTCGACCTTCCGGATCTCTCTCTCCCCGACCTTGGCTAACGGCAACGACTTCGCCTCTTCAGTATCGGTAACGGCAAGTATTGCTACACCTGTTCACACCTGCAACGCCAAAACACCACACTCCGGACACGCTCCTTCTGCTGCGGGTGCGTGCATATATACGTCCCCACCTCAGTATAAGGGACGAGTCTGGTCTGCGGGCAGCACCAGCATAACATTATGTTGAGCCCACAAGATGCAGACCAGACTGACATGGCCTCCATGATGACGGCCATGTATCAACAAGTCCAGGCCCTAACTGACCAAATGGCTCTCCTCACTCAACAGGTACAGGACGTTTCTTTTCAGGCACCACCTGGGACCGCACTGCCACTGTCCCCAGAACCGGCAACCGCCGCGACCTCCGGCCCGAAGATCCCGGCACCTAAACCTTATGCGGGGGAACCGCACGCCTGTCGCGGTTTTCTCAATCAGTGCGAGATTCAGTTTGAGATGGCTCCACAGCAGTACTCCACTGGTCGCAAGAAAGTGGCATATGTGTACAGCCTGCTTACAGGGAAAGCACTGGCATGGGCCTCCCTGATTTGGGAACTACGTCCCGATATCACCCGCGACTACGCGGCCTTTAGACGAGACTTTCGACAGGTCTTCGATACCCCCACACGCCAAGAAACTGCCTCTGACTCTTTGCTTGAACTTTTTCAGGGACGTCGTTCCGTGGCCCAGTACGCCTTGGAGTTCAGGACCATAGCAGGTGAGACACGATGGGACCAGGAGGCTTTAGTCGCAGTCTTCTGGCGAGGCTTAATGGATTCCGTCAAGGGCGAGTTCGCCTCACATCCCAGGCCAGGGCTTCTGGAGGAACTCATCACCAAAGCCAATCGAGTGGATCAGTGCCTACAGGTATGCCGCGTTCAACGCCAGCTTCCCCGATTTACACCCTTCCGTGCCCCTTTTCCCAGATTCTCTCCAACCACAGGACCTGTCGTCTCCCCGTTACCCGCTTTGGAGCCTCCGAAGCCGATGCAACTTGGAGTCCAGCGTTCCCGGACACCGATACAGCAATCTCGCCAAGCTGGTGGATTATGTTATTACTGCGGATCCTCCGAGCATCGTGTCGGTGAATGTCCACTACGCCCGGGAAACGACCAAACTCAGTGAGTAGGAAGGGGCTCTCCCTGGGTGCTAAATGTCCTTGTCCCCTTTCCACGAAGGAACTTCTCAAAAAATTAACCATTCCTGTCTCTCTCTCGGGTCCTACCTTCCGTACCTCCGCTGCGGCATTTATCGATTCCGGCGGGGGAAGAAATTTCATGGACCAAACCTTCTCTGAACAGAACCAGATTCCCCTCGTTAGGAAGAAGTCTCCCGTTGCCTTGGTCGGGATTGATGAGCGTCCGCTCACCCCGGCATACATTTCCTTGGAGTCTTGCCCCATCACCCTTTCCTCTCATTCCCACAAGGAGACCTTGGCCTTTGATGTAATCCACGCTCCCGGAACTCCAGTCACTCTCGGTTTACCTTGGTTGCAGAAGCACAATCCTCTCATCAACTGGACATTCCAAGATCCTATTGCTTGGAGGTCAAGGTCGGAGGAGCCGTCTCCACCAGCCGTACTTCCGTCTTGACTGCTGGCCAATGCATCCAACCCTAGGGGAGGGTTGTCCGCTCCGTATGCTGCTTTTCTGGATGTCTTCTGCAAGACCCAAATCCGAACTACTACCTCCTCACAGACCTTACGATTGTCCTATATACTTGGTACCTGGATACACATTACCCAAATCCAAATCCTACCCCCTCTCTCTTCCTGAGATGGAAGCCATGAACGAATATATCCGTGAGAACCTTAAACGCGTTTTATTCGGCAATCCAATTCGCCCGCAGGAGCTGGTTTCTTTTTCGTCAAGAAAAAGGACGGTACTCTCAGACCATGTATAGATTACCGGGGACTGAACCACATCACGGTGAAGAACCGTTACCCACTTCCTCTCATTTCTGAATTATTTGACAGACTTCAAGGTGCTAACGTGTTCTCCAAAGTTGACCTTCGCGGGGCGTATAATCTTATTCGCATCTGGGAGGGCGACGAATGGAAGACCGCCTTCAACACCTGTTATGGCCACTACGAGTATCTCGTGATGCCTTTCGGATTATGCAACGCTCCGGCAGTTTTTCAGGACTTTATCAACGACATCTTTCGGGATGTCCTTAATCGTTTTGTAATTGTTTATTTGGATGACATCCTTATCTATTCCAAGAATCCATACCAAGTTTGTACTCTCCCGCCTCCGAGAGAACCGTTTGTTTGCCAAGATGGAGAAATGTCTCTTTCACCAGTCTACCACCTCTTTTCTTGGATATATTATTTCCAACACGGGGTTGGTCATGGATCCTGAGAAACTTAAAGCCGTAATAGATTGGCCGCAACCCGACTCCCTCAAGTCTATTCAGCAGTTCCTAGGCTTTTCCAATTAATAACTGAAGTTTATTCGTAACTTCTCCTCCATCATCGCCCCGATCACAGCACTGACCCAAAAAGGAGCTGATCCTTCATCTTGGTCTCCTGAAGCAGTCACAGCTTTTGAAACACTGAAACAAGCATTTGTCTATGCTCCCATCCTTCGACACCCGGACACCAATTTTTCTTTCATCCTAGAGGTAGTCGCTTCGGACTGCGGGGCCGACGCTTCGGACTGCGGGGCCGGCGCTGTCCTATCCCAAAGGTTTTCTCCCCAGGATAAACTTCACCCTTGCTGTTTTTTCTCAAAGAAGTTTTCCCCAGCTGAGAGGAACTATGATGTGGGCAATAGAGAACTTTTGGCCGTCAAGTTGGCCATTCATAAATGGAGGCACCTGTTGGAGGGGTCAAATGAGCCGTTCACTATTCTCATTGACCACAAAAATCTTTTATACATCGAGAATGCCCATCACTTAGGCCGCCGCCAAGCCCGCTGGTCGTTATTTTTTTCCAGGTTTAATTTTATTTTGTCCTACATTCCCGGCACTAAGAACGTCAAGGCGGATGCTCTCTCTAGACAATATTTTTCTGATGAGAGACCAGAGAAAACTACAGAGTCTATCCTTCCCAAACAAAAGATCCTCGCGGTCGCTACATTCAAGAATCTTGAGAAGATCATCAAGTCTCAAAGTCACCTTCCTAGCAATCTTGAGATCCCGAAGGACACCTTATACGTGGAGGCCAAGTTTATTCCGGAGATTCTGGAATGGGGACATGCTTCCCATTCGGCAGGACACCCAGGCTACAAAAAGACTTTGGATCTCATCCGTCGTACCTTTTGGTGGCCCAATATGGCCAAATCTATTTCTGAATTTACCCGGGCCTGTCCGGTATGTGCACGCAACAAGATTCCTCGCCAGAGACCTCATGGTCTTCTTTTGCCCTTATCCATCCCGGAACGCCCCTGGTCCCACATATACATGGACTTTATTGTCAAATTGCCTAAGTCTAATGGCATGAACACCAGTCTAGTAGTGGCGGATCGGTTTTCCAAGATGGCACATTTTATTTCTCTCAAAGGATTACCCTCCTCACCCGCCCTAGCCGATATTTTCGCCAAAGAAATTTTCCGGATCCATGGCATACCCACGTCTATCGTATCGGATCGTGGCTCTCAATTTGTTTCCAGATTCTGGAGGTCCTTCACCAGAAGTCTGGGCATTGTTTCCTCCTTCTCTTCGGGTTATCACCCTCAGTCTAATGGACAGACCGAGAGGGTCAATCAATCTCTCGAGAAGTATTTAAGGTGCTTCGTCTCTGAATCCCAGGATGACTGGACAGAATTGCTTTCTTGGGCCGAGTATGCCTTTAATTCCTCCAGGAATGAATCCACTGGTGAGACACCTTTTTTTATTAATTACGACTTTTACCCAGCTTGCCTACCTATTTCAAAAATCTACTCGAGTTCCAGCTGTGGATGAACACATCTCCCTCCTACAGGACTCTTGGGCTAGAATTCAATCTGCACTTCAAGGGCCTCTCTGTCTTCTAAAGTCCAGGCTGATTGCCGTCGCCAACCTGCACCCAACTACAAACCAGGAGACAAGGTTTGGTTGTCTGCTAGAAATATCCACCTCAAAACCCCTTCCCCAAAATTGGCTCCTAGGTTTCTGGGGCCATTTCCTATCATGGAGCAGGTTAACCAGGTGGCCTTCCGCCTTCAACTACCCCCAAGCATGCAAATTCCTAATGTTTTCCATACCTCTCCGGTCTGGGGTGTTTACCTCTGTCTCCAATTCGATCTGCGCATGTGCAGTGACTGCCGTGGGATCCCAGATGGAGATGGAGGTAAACACCCCAGACCGGAGAGGTCTGCTCCCGTGTACACAGGAGAGCTCCACGCCCAAACGCAGTCACCAGAGCCAGCAGCTGATTGTCCATAAGAGGGGATACTCTTCAATATATCCATTGCCTGATACCTTCTTGCCTCTGGTAAGCAGGTATCTTCACCTGAGCTTGAGTGTCCTGATAGGACCTTTTTTATGTATTTTATCCATGATATGTCTTAATTAAATGTGTTCATATTGATAATTGTCACCTGTTGTTCTCAGCGTTTGTCTAGTATTGAGTGTGTGTTATATGTTGGTTTACTGTCTGTTGCAGTATTATGCTATGATTTTTTTTATCTTTTCATGTACCTATCACCACGTGGAGCACCTCAATGGATGGGCCACATCATTGATACTGGTTCTATACTGATATTTATCATTATTTTTATATATTATTTATTTATTATTTATTATTATTTTTTAATACAGTTATTTATTATTTTTTAATACAGTGATTTCTAGTGCAGAGCGCCATAGATATAACTTCTTTTCCACTTATAGTGGTACATCATACACATATAATATGGGCATGATAAGCCACTATAGCAGCCAATGGTCAACCTAATAAAAAAGCATGAAGGCCAAAAGTACACAATAATAAAAGATATACCAAACACCTAAACACCCCAACAATAAAAGAACCAAAAAGCCTAATAGTAAGCCACATCAATAACATGTATCTATCTCCAAAACAGCACAATAATACAAACATCTGTTATTCCAAATCATAAGAATACAATTCAATAAACACCTAGCCAAGCAAACTATTCAAGAAATAAAACCACTAGCCAAACAAGCAATTCAATACATAAATACACTAGTCAACAAATCAATGAATTTAAACCACTAGCCAACAAATCAATGAATTAATAAAACCACTAGCCAACACATCAATTAAAACCAGTAGCCAACAAAATAAATAATTAATTAAAACCGCTAAAAAATCGGAAAATGACATAAAAACAAACCATCCAAATGATAAACAATTTAAGCCAAACACTAAACAGAAAAAGAAAAATCAACAATCAATAGAAAAAAAAGCATTTGCCAAAAAATGCATTGGCTGTCACTGCATTTATCTGTACCTTAAACGGGCACAGATTAATACATTATCAGTCAATTGGCAATGAAAAACATAAAAATTAAAACATACAATCAAAAAACCTGTAAAAATGAAATTACATACAGTACATTCAATATTTTTCTTACCTTTAGAAGTGTTGACCCTCAGAATCCCGGCGTTTCTTCAAGCTCTTGTACCGCGATGTCATCAAAGTCAATCCAACACCATCCACCTTAAATATCCGGAAAAGGTAACAAAATTCTTCTTTCTTTTATCTTCTCTCGCCTTCTGCTATCTTCTTCTGACATTAATCTTTATTTTCTTTAATATTCTATCTTCTTTCTTTATCTGTCAATCCAACCCCATGGTAAGTCCCAACGGATGTTGTCTTGTCGTCTTCTTCCTGTTAAATGAGGCGTCCAGGCCTTAAATAGGGGCTGTGACGTCACATTTTCTGGTCAGATGGTACAGCTCCAATCTTATTGGACGCTGTATCATGTGCTCCTCTCTTTTTTTTTAGGATGTGATGTTATCTCCAAGGGAGGTTTGTCACATCCTTAAAACCACATAGCTATATCACATGGTATTACAGCCAATGGGATTGAAGACAACTAACTAGATGTACCAGTCACAAAGCCCAGAAAAAATGCTGCACCACAAAGAAGCAAAAGGGAGATGATAAAAAAACAACAATGTAATGTGCCAAAAAGAGAGAGGATAACACTGACATGTTTCGCCAACAAATGGCTTTATCAAAGTTCAAGGACCCTTTATTTTGCAAGTGAAGAAACTCCTGCGGTTGTGTCTCTTACTAGGGAGTGACCAATATCGTTCATTCAACTGTGAGTATTATTCCAAATGCTACTGGAGGGGTGATCTCTATGCGTTTGTATATATATATATACAGTATATGGTCAGATGACCGCAGTTCAATGCTAAAGTGCATTTTAAACTCACATGGTCAAGGCTTGCATAAGGGTTCCTCTCTGCTTCTTGTCTCCCATATTACTTCATTGGATTATAGAAAGTATTCCGGATTTGTATCAGTGGATTTCTTTCTTTATAGTGAATCCCATATATTTGAGCCCCAGTTGTTTCCCCTATCTAGAGTAATCTAGGGATTGAAGACAATCCCATTGGTTGCTGTACCATGTGATAGGTTACATTAGTTCAGCGGTGCGCAAACCGGGGGGCACAAGATTTTTTTTGGGGGGGGGGGGGGTGGTTGCCGAGGTCCCGCACTTTTCCACTGGCATTTAAATTAAATGCCGGGAGACCCCGCGAGGCCTCTGCAAACTCTACTTACCGAAGTTCATCCGGCTCCAGGATGCGTTACCATGACATTGCGGTGTCAAATGATGCCGCTGGGTCATGTGAGGTCACGGTTGCCACGGTAACGTGACATCAAATGATGCCGCAGGTCACGTGACATGACGTCACACAACCCTGCGGCATTATTTGACGCCACACGAGGTAAAAAGGGGGGGCGCACCAAGGAGGAGAGCAGGCATGGGGGGGCGTAGCAAAAAAAGTTTGCACGCCCCTGCATTAGTTCAAAAGGATGTGACATCACTTTAAGGGATGACATTTAATTTAAATGCCCCGGGGGACAGTGTGGGACCTCTGTAGCTGCAGCCCCCTCCCCCCCAAGAAAATCTCCCTCCCCCTGGGGGACGCGCCCCGCACTTTGTGCAGCCCTGCCATAGGGTATCCATTCCTTCCTCACCAGTGGATAACGACACGAGAATTGAATACATTATTGCTAAAATACAGAACCTCCATGTCATCATAAGAGTAGTCCAGAAGATAGCCAGGAGCTCCTGATATATTGGTCTGTACGCTGTGAATATATCTGAGTTTCTGTGGGTGCTTTTAGAGGATATTACTTACACGCTCTCACCTTGACAATATGTACTCTGTAAAGCACTGAGTAACTATGAAAGGCTCCTGACTAATGCACACACAAATGAGTGACTATATAGTAAGATAACAGCTATTGAGTAGAACAATCCGCTTTTGTATTTTCGAGGCTTAAACTAATAATATCTCTTATAAGGTCATGTCAGGAATACATGCATATTAAACTGAAACGCTTAAGGCTAGATTCACTTAGGCTAAGGCCCCGCTGCACGCGTCTGTCTTGCTTGCCGGCGGCGCGTGCAACTCACTGCACCGCGATCTGCGGTCTGCAGGAAACTTTTTTCGGAGCGGGGGGGCCGTGACCAAACGGGTCGGGTGGGCGGGGCCATGACGAGGGGGGGCACGGCCATGACGTGTGTCCGTGTGCTGGAGTGACATATCTCCAGTTTAATCGGGTGCTGTAAAGTCCCGTCCCGTCCACCGCCCCCTCCTCTCCCCCCTCAGTTTGCCCTGAAGCGGGGCCCCGTCCCCCAGGCCCTGCATGTAAATGAGTGTGAGGACAGTGTAAATACATGTGTCCCGCTCCCCGCAGCCTCCCTGCTCCCCGAAGCCTCCCCTCCTCCTCTCCTCATTGCCAGGTCTTCCCCCGTGCATCTGCTTACACTGCAGAGAGTCAAAAAGCCGGCAAAAAAAAAAAAATCAGGCCGCCTCCCTATGAGCACCTTCCCTGCTCACCTCCTCATTGGCTCATACGCGCACAACGTGACGCGTCAACGCTCCAGAACACCTTCTTCTGGTAGCGCTGGCCGGCTGACGCGTCACAGCACGTAGTGAGCCACGGAGGGAGGAGGCAGCGGGGACCAATGGAATGCAGGTAAGGGGCTGGTGGCGCATGTGCACGCGGCCGCACGCACCACCGGACGCAGCGGGACCGAGCCCTAAGTCTGTTAGCCTATTTTACGGAACATTATCCTAAGTTCACACCCGTTAATTAGAACGGAGTATTAACTAAAGCAAATAATGTGACAGTAACTATTATTTACTCCAGTAAAAAGCATGGCGTTGTTTTTAATGGTTGTTATTCTAAATGGCTCATTACAGCCTAAATTCACTTAAGCTCTGCTAAGGTTAATGCCAGGAAATAATGATACATTTTTAAGTCTTCCTTAAACCTTTCGCTCTCTTCCCCTCGTCCTCCCCCTCTCTCTCTTCCCCTCTTTCTGCCTCTCTCACTCTTCCCTTATTTAATAGAGCCTAATTTCGGTAATGAACCTAGCCGAAAGAACAGTAGTGGATATTATTTTAGCTGGAGAGCAACGTCCCAAGCTTTGTTGAGATTTGGGGGCCACATACTTAATGTAGATTAAGTATACTATCCCACATAGTCCCCTCCTACCTGCATCTCCTCTACAAGACCACTTCCTCCCCCTTTTCTCTCTTACGCCCTTCACTCTTCCCCGTCCTCTCACTTTCCCCTCATTCTCTTTCCGCCCCATTCCCTTTCACTTTTCTCCCCCCTCTATCTCACATTTCCTCCCCTCTCCCCTTCTCTCTCCTCCCCCTCTCCCCCTTATTTCTCCCCCCCTCACCCTCTTCTCTCTCACCATTTTCTCTAACCCTTTTCTCTCACCCTTCTCAACCCTCATCTCCCCCCTTCTCTCACTCTTCACCTTCCTTATTTTTCATCCCTATCCCACCTTCTCTCTCACCCCTCTACTCACCTTCTCTCCCCCTCTTCCCCCACCTTCTATATCACCCCACCTTCTCTCTCACCCCCTTTCTCTCTTACCTCCCTTCTCTCCCATTCCTGTGTGCTACCTGAGGTGCGGCAGTGCATCCACGTGGTGATCATGGAAGTTGCAAACATCTGGTAGAGCATAACTTCCATGTTAGCCACCACCTGGGTGGACTGCTGCCACTCTCTTGCATCCGCCACCGACGCGTAAGGCAACAGAGATTTGGAGACTCCCTTTTCTATGTACAGTACTTTCTTTAGTTGCTTATTCTTTGCCTGTCATGTGACTGAGATCAATCTAAATGGTTAACTATGTATATTAACATTATATGTTTACTACCGGTGTATACAATATAGGCAAATTATCAAGTCTGTTAGAACAAGGGGTATTTAAGAGAGGAGGTGGGGTAAAGCCGCTAACCCCTGACGAAGCCCATATGTGCGAAACCCATAGGGTTTATGGTGGCAGTGCCCAGCAGAGTGCAGCGATGTCAGTTCTTACAACATCTCCCATGGCGGATGCCGAACACGGAAGTGTGCTGTGAACCAGAACGAGAGCAGCACACACTTGGATGAACAACGCTGGATGAGGCTCGTGAAACAACCCTGACTGCGGAACTGATCAGACGGCTCCAATACCGGAAGAGTTGGTCGCAAAGTCATCCTCCACAACCAGCAAAGGACCTTCCCATTCAATGTTTTCATACCCATGCCCTCCAGTACCCATCCATATGATCTCACATGTAAGTGAGCTTTATCTGCTTTTAATTTGTTTTAAATTATATTTATACTGATACCGGCTGTGCTTGTCTGGGTTTTTCTTTTGTCTACCCAAGGATGCCCCACTCGGGGGAAGAAAGACTTAAGCCCCCAATTTCACATGGACTGAGCGCCCTGTGACATTATTCCAGTTAGGAGGTTACGCTGAGCACGGTTATTGATTTTCAGGTTTGGAGAGAGGGGGCTTACCTGTGGTGGGCCAGAGAGAAAAGTTCAGTGGGCTAGATGTGACACTCATTTTTTACGGTACCTTAACCAATAGGAAAACATTATGGGTAAGAAACTCAAATCTCAACATTTTTCAAGCTTTTACATGTTTGATGCCTAAGACTAAATATATTTTTGATATCTTGTTTTTATTATTACTGTAAAAGTTGGTAAGGTTCCTTTGTACCATTGTTGATATTTTTTAAGGGGTATTTTTGCGCTCCACAAAGTTAAAGAGCCTAAATACTGTAGCAGTTGAGCCGTTAATTGACCATCACATTGTGTCATTATTTCTATTCTGTTGTACAACTTATAAATTATTTGACAAAGGAATTAGAAACAGTTCTTGTAATGTAATGAAGATGCAAGCTTCAAACATTGGCCTAGAGCAGTGTTTTTCAATTAGGGTTCCTGGGGTCATTCCTGAAGTTAATTTGAAAATTGTACCAAATACAGAAGAATTTACAATGCGTCTGATCTCAGATGCGCTATTAGAGAGGGTTGGGGTTCCTTACTATGCATCTGATCTCAGACACACTATTAGAGAGGGTTGGGGTTCCTTACATTGCATCTGATCTCAAACGCGCTGTTAGAGAGATATGAGATATCATTGGATGATATGACTCTGGGTTTTTGTGTTTGCCTTCCTCTGGATCAATAAGTAAGTATAGATATAGGATAAAGTATCTGTTGTCTAAATTTAGCAGAGATTGAACTTGATGGACGTACGTCTTTTTTCAACCTCATCTACTATGTAAATGAGGGCTGTGGTCCTTACAATGCATCTGATCTCAGACGCACTATTAGAGAGGGTTGGGGTTTCTTACAATGCATGTGATCTCAGACGCGCTATTAGAGAGGGTTGGGGTTCATTACAATGCATCTGATCACAGAAGCAAAATGGAATGTGTTCAAGGCTTCACTGATGATAGTAATAATAATAATAGCATGTTCTTGTATAGCACTGCTAGTTTTACCTAGCGCTTTACAGAGACATTTTGCAGGCACAGGTCCCTGCCCCGTGGAGCATACAATCTATGTTTTTGGTGCCTAAGGTACAGGGAGATAAAGTGACTTGCCCAAGGTCACAAGGAGCTGACACCGGGAATTGAACCAAATGTAATCTTGACGTTTTCGTCTCACAATGGAACCTTTATTAAGAGCAGTTGCTCTTGATAAAGGCTCTGGTGGAAGCAGAAACGTTGAGATTGAATTTTACCCTTTTGGACCTTGGAGTGCCTTTCCCACTTTTTACTATATATATAAATATATATAAACAGATACATTTTACCAGATGGAGGTCTGGGAAAAACGAGACAGAAATATTGTATTCAATAGAAATACATGGCACTGCATTCAACGTTTCGGTCATCAAAGTGTGACCTTCCTCAGGGTGTGCGGACCTCCATCTGGTAAAATGTATCTGTTTATGTGTGCATATGGGACAAGCATCAGTGGATTATCAGTTTACAGTGTGCCAACTGCCCTTCATTCTATCTATATATATATATATATATATATATAATTATTAAGGTTATGGTGGGTAAAAAAAGTGACAAAAACCCTCCACAGTAAAGCATAAAGCAACTGTAAATATTACTATATGTTCATTTGCATGTCTTAGACAGGTCTGAAACCCTGTCTTTCCCCATTATCGCCCAGCATACAGCGCTTCCACTGTAGCAAGGGATTCTGGGAAATGACATGCAAATGAGCACTCAGTGCCACCTTTTGTCTCAAGCTCGTATTACACAAGCAGATCCTCAAGCCAATGCATGCTGTTTTAAACACAGCATATATATATATATATATATTGAATATATACTTAACAAGACAAAGAAAAAACTATTTTGACAACGTTCGGAAAATTAAAGCGTTTATCCCTTAGATCCGGCTGAGTTTTTAACGTGGAAAAAAAACAAGTCTTAGGCCCAGATCTACAAAGCTCCGCTAAATCATGGCTCATAAAGTTACGTTACCTAAAGCAGGAACGGATGTTATGTTTCCTGAGATTAACTCGTATACTCAAAGCTAATTATATGCACAAACACTTTCCGAACTACATCTCATTAGCATAGACTTAATGTCACATTATCGTAACATGTATTTATTTCTAACAACATTTATATAGCGCCCTTATCCAGGGCGCTGTATATTCATTTGTAGAACAATGGTGGGGTTATATATGGAACATTTCATTTGATGGGCATAGAGTAATTGTTAATATGTCTTTGTGGTGGGTAGGGGTGGGAACGTTATAGTCGGGTTATGGGTTAGGTGCATTGAGAGCTTGATTGGTTGGTGGGCGGTGGAGGGAATATTATGGTCAGGTTATGGGTTAGGTGCATTGAGATCTTGGCTTGGTTGGTGGGTAGGGGTGGGAACATTATGGTCAGGCTATTGGTTAGGTGCATTGAGAGCTTGCTTGGTTGGTGGGCAGGGGGGGACATTATGGTCAGGTTATGGGTTACAGTAGGCGCAGTGAGAGCTTGTTTGTTTGGTGGGCGTGTGTGGTAATATTATGGTCAGGCAATGGGTTAGATGCAATGAGAGTTTGCTTTGTTGGTGGGGGGGATGGGAACATTATGGTCAGGTTATGGGCTAGGAGCATTGAGAGCTTGCTTGGTTGGTGGGCAGGGTTGGAACATTATGGTCGGGCTATGGGTTAGATGCAATGAGAGCTTGCTTTGTTGGTGGGGGGGGGGCATTATGGTCAGGTTATGGGTTAGGTGCATTGAGAGCTTGCTTGGTTGGTGGGTAGGTGTGGGAACATTATGGTGGGCTATGGGTTAGGTGCATTGAGAGCTTGCTTGGTTGGTGGGTAGGGATGGGAACATTATGGTTGGGCTATGGGTTAGGTGCATTAAGACCTTGCTTGGCTGGTGGGCAGGGGTCAGGTCTCTGGACATAATGTTGTGTTATCTTCCAATAATGTCACGTTAATAATGTCTTAGTGTGTTACTCCCATGTGGATCCTAAAATAGGGGTTTAGCTCATGATGAGAGAGGAGAGAGAAGAAACGCTATGTTAGTTAAATCACTCTTCACATTGGTGTTACACCCATCCAGACCCTGCAAGAACCCTATCTGGGTGTCTTGATGTGAATGACACCAAGTTTAGGTATGACCTAAGTAACGAAATGTTAACAGACTTTAGTAGATATGCAATGTTATGATAATGCCTTATTAGGATATCATTTGCATGTAATAACTTTAACGTTCCTTATCGTTAATGCCATGCTCTTTACGGGATAAAACATGGACAAAGATACTCTGTTAGTCCGAACGTGACTTTAAATTGACCTCACATTAAGTGAAGCTTTGTGGATGTAGAATTGGATATATCTCATTATTATAATGTTTGTCTTGTCATATAACTCCTTCGTAACTCCGTGTGATATCCACACGCTATTTTATTAGGGGATCAGTCTTAAGTCCCCATATTGCCACAGCAACTACCAGAATTGCTTTGATAAAAGCTTAATTGTTAAGAAAATTCATAATTTTGTCATTTGATGATGTGGTGGATATTTTTTTTTTCCAATAATTCTCGAAAAAGCTCAGAAATTATTTTACCAAAATTATAACATAATATTTTTGTGTTATAATTGTATATAATGTAATATTTACATTGTTAGTGTTAATATAATATTTTTTTACATACAGTATAATAAAATATATGATACATTCTGGGATGAAAATGGATATTAAAATCATATATTTGTGTGTGTGTGTGTGTGTGTGTGTGTGTGTGTGTGTGTGTGTGTGTGTGTGTGTGTGTGTGTGTGTGTGTGTGTGTGTGTGTGTGTGTGTGTGTGTGTGTGTGTGTACGTGTGTGTGTGACACTGCAACATATGTGTTAAAGTTCTTTCTTTTTATACTTCGTTTCTGACTATCTTTTCTCAGGGTGAATTCTTTTCCAAGCAAAGAAAACAATGCATTTTCCTGCGAATCCCCATTTCAATTGTAATTGATTTGTGTTGCCGAATTGATTTCTTTCTTTCTTTTTGCTGTTTGTGGAACGGTTAATGTGCTAATCTGTTTTGACGTGCTATCTAAATGGCATTGGCATCCTAAAAAAGGACTAACTCATCCAGAAGTCATTTCTTTTATCCACATGTAGTGGTGGGTCGAGCAAAAGACTTATATTGGCTGCGTGAGTTTGAATAATAATGGTCATTAATATGGCGAATTAAGGGTTACACATTCAGCCCGCATATCAAATCCTCTTTCAATGAAACCAGTTCTATCAGCTGTCAGATTCCATAAAATATATCTCTCAGACGCACTGACCAGCTGACAGTTGGGAAACTCGAAACCATACACCCACAATTAGCATTATAAAATGTGAAATCGACTGGAAGGAACGGTCTCGGGACAGCAACCAAAATAGCTGAAATGTAAAATGCCCTGGTGTGTGTGTGTGTTTTTTTTTTTTTTTTCTTTTTGAAACAAGACTCAAAAATACCCGGAAAAAAAAAAAAAAAACCCACAGCGATGCAAAGGGGGTGGGGGGGGGGAGCTCGGAAAAACTTGAATCATTTTCTTCGTAACATTCAAGGATTCTTTTACCTTTTTTTTGTGAATTCCCGATTTGCATAAATGCCTCATGAGTTTCAGCGACATCTGTGGCGTTTTCTCATATAATTCAGCGTTGATTCCCAGTCAGTGAAATTCAATCTATTATAAGGGTTTGGATGTTAAAATACTTTTTTTTTTTTTTTTTTTTAATGACAAAAAAAAAAAAAAGTTGCTGCATCTTCCTTTGTACAAACTTTGCCCGGACAGCTCCTAAAGTCTGTTTTGCATTTCTTTAACGGTGGAGCAATTTATGTTTAATACACACCACATTCTTTGATGTGCATGTAGTTTACAAGGAGAATCCTTTCAATTGTCATATTTTAACATTGTTTACTAAAATCTCTTTTATTACCTTTGCAAGGGTTTAATTAAAAATAATACCGAAGTAGGTCTCTGGTTTACCATGCAGCGCAAACTTCTGGTATCCTCGACTTTTCTTTTCCATTGGCTCCAGATGGAATATTTAAGAGGAGAAAAAAAAAAAGGTTATGAGACTAATAATTTTTAATGAAACTAGACTTAGCTCTTAAACAGGCCAAGCAGATAAAACGTAGGCACCCACAATCTGTAACTATATTCTGCTTTTTTTTTTCTTCCTGGCAAGGATTAAAGAAAATGTTACTTCAATTACACCAGAGTTTAATGGAGATATGTTTTATATTATTGATTTTGCCAGCAATAATTTGTGTTTTCTTTCTTGTAAGCAACATATAAAGTGAATGTTCTACCCCCACTCCAACCCCCCCCCCCCAAAAAAAATGAACTGGATAACATTATTGGATTGAACAGTGCAGCTTGTTAGAAGCT
The DNA here is from genome assembly GCF_040206685.1 of Ascaphus truei. Classification (NCBI taxonomy): domain Eukaryota; kingdom Metazoa; phylum Chordata; class Amphibia; order Anura; family Ascaphidae; genus Ascaphus; species Ascaphus truei. The sequence goes on along the minus strand of NC_134501.1, from coordinate 36,851,445 downwards.
ACAAAACAAAGTTTGTATGTTTATAGCCCAAGTGAAACTTCCTATTGAAACACCATGCAACAGGAACGGTAAATTCATTTGCATATTTTGTAGACAAGAAATGATGTTGAATTCTTTGAATCATATGGGGGTTTTTTTTGTGGTTGTCCTGGAAACGCAAGATTTTCTTTGAACCTTCAGACAAAGGATATTGGCATTTTCCATAATGTTCCATGATTAGTTCCTCTGTTGTTCCAGGGAGGGGAGGAAGGGGAGTCAGTCCTTGCGTCTTGGTTTTGTGTTGGTAAGCAGCGATGGTATTCTCTCTGGCCACTCCTCAACGGACGTTTCAATCCCTGGAAGTCGACCAAATAGGGGAGGAAAAAGAAATTAGGGGAGTTTGAGCGATGCCAGTGAAAACGTATCATGAGAACTTATTGGGGTTGGGAAAAGGGGCCTTTTATAAGCGTTATTTAACGTGCAGACTGATGCTCACTGATTTTCTGTAAACCTCGCTGATTTTAACATACGTTGACCTCATAGACTCCAATGTAGATTAAAATGATGTGTCCGTTAAAACGGCAATTTTTGCTCCAGAAACCCCGGATCTCATTGATTTGGATCCTTCGAGGTTAACGTCTCTGCCCATGAGAGCAGTCTACCTACTGCAAAACAGGAGCAAAAAGCAGCGTCAGATTCATAAAAGGAAACTTTCATGTTATTCTTTGATCAATCTGATGATATTGTGCTACCCCTTTTGACCCAAATTTGCAGCGCAGAGACTTTAAAACCGTAGTTCCCTCTGGCGCCCCCTTTTTTTCTTTTTACATGTATATGAAGCGGAGGGCACCCGGAACTGAATCGCGTTCATTTCAGCTCCTGTTTCCCGAGTTACTTACCAGGAAAGGCGCTATCAGTATTAATGGAGGTTTAAAATCTCTGAGTCATGCCGGCCAATAGGAGTCCACGACGGCTGATGTTGAGGACTCATATTGTCCGGCATCAAGTGGGAGATTTCAACTTTCATTTTGATGGGGAAATGTACAGGCATCTGCCACCAAAACCTTCCCCCCCTCCTAGAATCCCAAAGTCTCCTAACTGCAAAACTAGGGCAAAAACTCCAAATGCTTTAAAGCTGCAGTTCAAGCTGCCATTCCCCCCACCCCTCCTTTAATATGTGCATCAATACAATCCACACAATGATCAGTAATTAGCTAAGTTGCTGATCGATCCGCTCTCCTATGATCGATCGCCGAAGATTCGGCTCGAGGGTTCACTAAATAGCTGTCAGTGCAGCACAACAAAAGATGCAAAGTTCTGTGGGGAAGATCATGTGACCAGGCAGTCACTAGATACAATTGGTGCACTGCTAGAGCCTGTTTCAGAAGAAGAAGGGGATGTGACTTTGTAAATGGCTGCTATAGAAACAGAAATGCTCGTCACATTATAATACATTAAAAATGTTATTCAGAGTTGTTTAAAACAAAATGCTACAAGTATTTTCACATAGTACAGAAATTATTTATTAAAACAAAAACACGTAGGATATTGCTTGGTCTGCAGCTTAAAATGGGATCTCTTTAAAATTTGGTGCTGTTTTTTTTGCACGGGTTGGGCCCCAGAAATGCACCAGTATTGCCTTAAAACATTGGGGGGGGGGTGGTATTAAATTACAGTCTGGGGCAATGAAACTGCACCACTCATCATAGAAAAGTTTCCCCATTGAAAGCAATATGATTCCCATCATTGATTAATTTATTGCAGCCGTTGTGCTCCAGTATTGGAACTGTGAAATACTTCTATTTTAATCGCACCCTCTTTCTGAACGGAGAGGTCTGGATTTACACTGAGCGATTTATAATTTGGAATAAACAGTTTTACTACTGTGTGCTGGGTTTCCTGAAAGGGTTTTTTTTTAAATGTTTTTAATGACTTCTCAAATAAAGGGATTTTATGCAGTATACCAGGGGCCCTATAATCATAAAAAAGAACTATGTTCAAACACCAATTACAAACCTACAAAAAATATAACATACTGTACATTCCTGCTACCATTTCAAAGACGTGTTTGTCAGAAACGAACTTGTGTTGCCATAAGGACCCGTCAAGTTAAGGAGAATTAGGGTTTGCAATAATCCCCACTATTCAATATATGAAGGGGTTGGGTAACACACGGTGAACAATGTATCCATGGAAAAGACAGACGCAACTTCAAAGATCTGGAGTTCGGCAGCGCCTCCCCTCCTGCTTCTCTGCTGTGCTGGTCGGTGTGCTGTGCAGCTGATATCACTTTACCCCACTCTCTTGGGGATGATACCACCGGAGTCGTCCCAAGGGGTGTCAGCTGTTTGCTGCCGTTCGCTGATGTTACGGCCGCTCTGCACAATCCGAAACACATCTACCTTCTTATCCCGCTGTACCTTATGTTTCCACTTACCCTAACTTATCGATTGTAAGCTCTTTGGGGCAGTGTATGCTAATGTTTGTTATTTTATTGTTTTTCCTGCTCCAACCAAATTGTACTGCACCACGGAATATGTTGACGCGTTATATATAAATGGTGATAATAATATCCACGTACATGCCATTAAAGCCTTCAACAAACATAGCTTCGGTTTTTGACATTTGTCACAGGCCTGTTCATGCATCTCAATTTTAGTTTTTATTTAATTTTTTTTAAACATCTTATTATTAATATGGGAGTTGTATATTTCCTCCCTTAATTCCCTACTCCTACTATATAGGAGTAATGTATATATACTATATAGCGCTTATATATACCGACCACTTTCTTTCTGGACGCTCATCAAAATTTGCAAACGAAATGGAAACAAATAAAAGGAAATACAAATTATGAGGTAAATGAATGATAAGACGGCAGTGGGCTACATTGAACGAGCAGTCAAACCCCTTCCTCCTCCATCCTTGGGGATAGGTGGGTCGTCGGAGCTGAACCAGACTAATTTTAGCTGTAGGAAGCCGTCACTAGAGATTACATCCGCCATTTTGTCTCCCCTGGAAGGAACGTACTCGCGCAACCGTCAATGGTAAGTGTTTTGGGAACCAGGGGTCTTCAGAGCTAAAATTAATGTTTTTCAGCTCCAGGGGACCACCCAGGTTAAAAAAATAATATGAAACATGACGCTCTGGCCCCCAAGAGCTTGCAATCTACATTTCCCACACTAACTTGCAAAGTCCATTGACCCCTTCGTGGACTTCTTGGGGGTTAAGTTACTCTGTGGACAAACCATTCAGTGAAGAAGCAAACCCTATGCGTTTACCCCTCCTGTGCCAGCAATGTACACAGGTGGAAATGGAGCCCACTGGAGTAATATATATTGGATTTTAGTAGGAAATAAAGATGCGCGTCGTTTTTCCGAAGTCCGCGATCTGGGCGAGTTCGCACTTTTATTTCACACCATTCGGGGGGTTGATGCTTTAACGGGGCAATTCCTCCTAGTGAACGAATGACCCGGCCATGCTTTAATAGGTTACATGTAGCTGACGGACTGTTTTTAAAAAACACATTTTTACACATATAAGCAGTGGTTGCCAAATCACCAAAAAATCTACTCGCCACACAAAAAAATCTACTCGCCACCTAGTACCAAACGTGTGCTGCTTGGGCCAATATTTACTCGCCCGGGGGTTAAATCCACTCGCCCGGGGCGAGCAAATGTATAGGTTTGTCGAACACTGCATATAAGTATTTTTAAATATATCCATTTTTTTTTTACTTTTAATATTTCCATGAGAAAAGGCTTTGGGGGGTTTTAACAATCCATATAAAAAGTATTTGGTGACAATGTATGTCAGTCCCGACATCCGCAGGTAAACCATTCCTTTTGTGTCATTCTTTTCATTCCAAATTCTATTTATTCATAAAAGGCTTTACCAGGAAGTAATACATTGAGAGTTAACTCTCGTTTTCAAGTATTTCCTGGGCACAGACAGTACCTGGTGGCATTAAACAAACAGTGATTAAAAGTAACAGATATATAATGTAGAGTTAGCGATCACATGATTATTGGGGTATATAACAGCTGCAGCAACATAAAAATATGAGAAAGTTTATCTTGAGAATTTGTCTTGAAAATGCTAATTAAAAAGTGACAAAAAAAAATGAGAAAGCTGAAGTCTTGAAATTACTTAGGCTGGTGGTCGCTGTTAGAGTCTCCGGTAGATTGTTCCAGTTTTGGGGTGCATGGTAAGAGAAGGAGGAACGGCCGGATTCTTTGTTGAACCTTGGGACCATGAACAGTCTTTTGGAGTCTGATCTCAGATGATAAGTGCTGCATGTGGTAGGGGTGAGGAGCTTGTTCAGATAGCCGTGCAGCGTGCCCCAAAAAGTATTTGAAGGCAAGACAGGAAACATGTACCTTGATTCTGAACTCAAGGGATACCCAACCTAGTCAAACAGATCAGTAGATTGGATCATTCGATTAGATCAGCAGAAGGAATTGAAAAGATTTGGGGTGGGGGGGGTTTCACAGCATATAAAGAAGTAAAACAGAATCTTTCTAAGGAAACCAAATTCACAGATGGGTTGTTAGAAAGAAATATTTGGGACCTGCTGTGAGGCGGTGTTCCCCTTTCAGTTCGTGTGAACCAGCCCTATCTAATTACTAGATTAATGAGAGTCCTTTTCTGCTTCCATCAATAATATCAACTTTTTGACAAATAGCCTCCCTGAGGCATTCGTTCTAAGCATCGTCACTAATCTTCATCTTTTGAAGTGTCCGCAGGATTATGTCAATACCGCTGACCTTTAACCTTTGCCAAGAGGGTAGCAATGCGTTACAATAGCCAAATCTTTAAGGACTGATGTATAATCTAAGAGCCTACGAGGGATTTAAATTCACTGGCAGCATCGGGCTGAGTTTGGAGCAAATAGGATTTGCAAAACAGTTGTAATTCTTTGTCAGCGGTGGCCAGCTCCAGTGCTCAAAGGCCACCAACAGGTCCGGTTTTCAAGATATCCCTGCTTCAGCACTGGCTCAGCCTTTGATTGAGACACCTGTGCTGAAGCTGGGAGTGATTGAGCCCCCTGTGCTGAAGCCAAGATATCCTGAAAACCTGACCTGTTGATGGCCCTTGAGGAGGGGAGTTGGCCACCCTTGGTCTAGTAGATGGCCGGTTCTGCATATGGATAGCACATTGGGTTGGGAAAATGGCTCTTAAAAGCGCCAATACCCCCTCCAAGTAACCCCTATTTTCTTTACAGGATTGGAATCGGGGGGAGGGGGGGGGTCCCTGGAACTGAAACGAGCCATTTTCCTGAGATACTTACCAGTGAAGTTACAGCTACCACTTCCTGTTTTTTTTTTTTAAAGGGGATTTAAATGGCTGTTCAATAGGAAACCACAACCGGTGATGTTGCGGCTGCCTATTGGCCGGAATTTTGATGGCTGTTTTTTTTCCCTTAGTGGGAAATTTAAACCCGACACCTTCACTGTAAACACCAGCGCACCATCTCAACACGAAGGGAGTGACTTCACAGACACTGAAGTCTTGCTAGGTTCACGTGGAGTAGACGCCGTTCCTTTAAGGGTACACGCTACATGGGATAGCCACAGCCTCAACAGAGATCCACAAGCCAGCGCGCACACAGATGCACTACAACAGGCTCGCAATCCAGGTACACCCACACGGGAAAACACAGCCCCTCACACCGACCAGCAGTCATTACGCGTCCACGCCAAGGAAGAGACAACCTCATGGACCCGCCCAGCAACTACCTCAGAACGCGACCAACACACCGAAGCCTCAGGCCTGACAGACATGGCCATGATGCTATTTAAGGTGGAGTGTTTTAACAATCACTCAGATATATTTCATGTATTTATTGAAATTGATTAAGTATTTTACATTGAGTGTTTTAATCGGTTTAATTGTTGTGATTTTTTGTAATTTCTCTGTTTCTCGTGACATGAACCATTCTCCATAGTGTGTTTATGCATCCACTTACCCCTGTGATTGATTGTGTAACTATATTTAATTGCTAATGTTCCCAATTAGTCCAACTACTTTCAAGGGGTATAAATAATGAATGCATTCAGCACTATGGTATCCCTGATGAAGCCACGTGAGTGGTGAAACGCGTAGGAGGAGGAGCCAGGGGTCTGTGCTTCCTTTTGTCTCATTATCCTGCTGTCCGGCGATTGATCACAGCGCTGTTGTATGTTGTGGAGTGCTTGGAGAAAGTGACGTCACCTCTATCGATGGCGTGCCTGCTCGCAACTTGGTTTGCGGAGGAGGATCGGGCAGCTTCTGCTGTTGCCTACTTAAATAAAGGATGGGGTGCTCCTCACATTGAGACTCCTGGGAGAGTACAGCCCCCAGCCCTACAGTACCTCAGATGCGTCGGTTTGGACTAAGAACTCTTTAGAGAAGTCAGGTATGACCAACACTGGTTGGGCACAGAGAGCTTCTTTCAGGCTTCTAAAGGCCTGTTCGGTTTCGGGGGACCACTTTACCATTAGCGGCCCTCTTGCTTTTGTGAGGTCGGTTAGTGGGGTTGCCTTAGTTGCAAAATTGGGAATTAAACCTTCTATAGTAACCAATTAATCCATAAATGTCCTTACTTGTTTTTTTGTAACTGGCCTTGGCCAATTTTGTATCGCCTCTACTTTAAGTGTTTGGGGTTTGAGTAAACCTCTGCCAATAGAATACCCCAGATACTTGGCCTCCTCCAGACCAATAGTACATTTAGCGGGGTTAGCAGTTAGTCCAGCAGACCGAACTGCGTCAAGCACAGCTTGGACCTTTCAAAGGTGGTATTGCCAATCTTCACTATGGATTACCACATCATCCAGGTAGGCGGCAGCATACCGAGCATGTGGTTTTAAAATTTTATCCATCATTCTTTGGAATGTGGCGGGAGCTCCATGTAAGCCAAAAGGCAGCACCCTATACTGAAAGAGGCCGTCTGGGGTTGAGAAGGCTGTATTTTTTTTTGCCCTTTCTGTGAGGGGAACCTGCCAGTACCCTTTTGTTAGGTCTAGGGTCGTGAGATATCGGGCTTTGCCCAGTCTCTCTACCAGTTCATCAACCCTGGGCATAGGATAAGTATCACATTTTGACACAGCGTTTAGTTTACGGTAGTCATTGCAAAATCTTGTTGTACATTCGGGCTTTGGGACTAAAACTATAGGGCTGTTCCACCCACTTTGGGATTCCTCAATTACGCCTAGTTTTAGCATTTTTTTAACCTCTAAACTTATAGCCTCTCTTTTGGCCTCTGGGATTCCGTACGGTTTAAGCTTAACTCGGACCCCCGGTTCAGAGACTAGGTCATGTTCAATTACGCTAGTTCTACCTGGCTGTGTAGAGAAGACTTCTTTGTTTCTTCTCACTAAATTCTGGACCTCTCGTTTCTGATGAACGGACAGGGTTTCAGCTATGCTAACCTCTGGGTCAGTTTCTCGATTCTCTGATGGACTTGGGGGTACTAGGGTTAACAAGACCTCTCTATCTTTCCAGGGCTTAAGTAGGTTTACATGGTAAATTTGCTCAGGTTTCCTCCTACCTGGCTGTCTCACCTTGTAATTTACTTCTCCCACTCTTTCCAAGACCTCATATGGCCCATGCCACTTAGCAAGGAATTTACTCTCTACGGTGGGAACCAGAACTAGCACCCTATCGCCTGGAAAAAAAATTCTGACCCTAGCACCCTTATACATATTCCTCTGTGCCTCTTGAGCTTTTTCCATGTGTTCCCTCACTCTAGGTAGGACTGCAGCTATGCGGTCCTGCATCTGGGCAACATGCTCTATTACACTTCTGTATGGGGTAACCTCGTGTTCCCAAGTCTCTTTGGCTATATCCAGTAAGCCCCTTGGGTGTCGGCCATACAATAGTTCAAATGGGGAGAAGCCTGTGGATGATTGGGGAACCTCCCTAATGGCAAATAACAGGTATGGTAACAAACAATCCCAGTTTTTCCCATCCTTATCGACCGCCCGGCGTAACATGCTTTTTAAGGTTTTATTGAATCGTTCCACTAAACCATCTGTTTGTGGATGATAGACTAAGGTTCTGAGATGCTTGATTTTTAGGAGTTTACATAACTCTTTTGTTACTTGGGACATAAATGGTGTTCCCTGGTCAGTTAAGATCTCTTTTGGAATTCCGACCCGGGTAAACAGGACTATTAACTCTTTTGCTATGTTTTTAGCAGAGGTGCTACGTAGGGGAATTGCCTCCGGATATCGGGTGGCATAATCTAATATTACCAATATATGCTGATGTCCCCTAGCCGACTTTATTAGGGGTCCTACTAGATCCATAGCAATCCGGTTAAATGGTACATCTATTATGGGAAGGGGTACCAATGGACTACGATACGCTTTGAATGGGGTGGTGATGTGACATTCTGGGCATGAGGAGCAATAATTTGTAATTTCTGCCCGAACCCCAGGCCAATAGAAGCTTCGGAGAACCTTTTCTTTTGTCTTTTCCACCCCTAGGTGTCCCCCCCATGGGTGACTATGTGCGAGGTGTAATACTACATTACGGAATGTCCGTGGTACCAACAATTGTTTAGTTATAATTGATTTCCTTTTATCAACCCGATATACTAGGTCATTCTCTACCTCGAAGTAGGGGTAGGCAAGTGACCTATCTGGTTGGCCAGGAGTACTATTCTGGTCCCGTATATTCCCCCTTGCTTCCGCTAATGTGGGGTCTTCCCACTGGGCCTTCTTAAAACTCCCAGGACTGACCTCTAGGTCAGCGAAAGTCTTATCCTGTTCTGGGATGGTAAGCGCCTGTTCAACATCTTGATTTGGGGTATTCCCTACCAAGGTGGCCATGGGAAAGGGGATTTTACAGCACTCTTCCTCTTTCCCTTTTTTATTTCGGCCCTCGTCAACCTCCATTTCTGAAAAAGGGAAAGGATTTGTTTCTTCTGTTACTTCTTTATGGTCCGCTATTGAACTATGAGCGCTATTCTGAGAGGAGGACCACATTTTTAGAAAACGGGGAAAGTCGGTCCCTATTAACACATCATGTGCCAATTTGGGTACTCTACCCACTTTGAAATCTAAAGAACCAAACTCTGTTTCAATAAGAACATCAACAGTGGAATATTCGTTATTATCCCCATGTATACAACAAATTGCCACTCTTTGTGACCTGTTTACCTGATTTTTCCCAATGGGCAATAGGTATTCGGACACTAGTGTAACCATTCTCCCAGAGTCAAGTAGTGCCCGAACCCTCTTACCATTTACCTTTACAAATGCCGAGAGATGGTTATTCAAGGGGTCCTCTGGGCTAGGGCCCATACATTGAGACCACAATGAAAAAGGTTCAACGCTGTTGCATTGCATTGGTTCAGCATTTAGTGGGCAGACTTTCGCGGTGTGGCCCCTCTCATAACAATTTACACATTTAGGTACATAGTCTGTGTCCCACTTAGAGCCCTTTTTCAGCTCTCCATGTTGGCTGTTACCCTTAGTATGCGAGCCACTGTTGCTGGTACTGTGTGAAGGCGGTCATCGCTCTTCAGCCCCCCTTAACCCTGGTACCCTTTTACCATCTCTGGAAGAGTCCTGGAACCTTGGGTAGTGGGGATAATCCATGACTGTGGGTTGCAGGTCCTCTTCTGCTGCATTGTATCTTTCTACGAGGGCCACCAGCTCATCTGCATTGTGGGGGTCTCTCTGACTGACCCAACGGCGTAGGGCAGAGTTAAGTTTCCTCAAGAACTGGTCCATGACCAACCGTTCCACGATGTGGCTTGCTGAGTTGATCTCGGGTTGTAGCCACTTCCGAGCGAGGTTGATGAGGTCATACATCTGGGATCGGGTGGCTTTATCCAACGTGAAGGACCATGTGTGGAACCTTTGGGCGCGAACGGCCGTGGTTACGCCGAGGCGGGCGAGGATCTTGAACTTCAATTTTGCATAGACGTTAGCTTCGGCTGGCTCTAGATCAAAGTAAGCCTTCTGGGGTTCGCCGGTTAAGAAGGATGGAATTAGACTGGCCCACTCAGCTTCTGGCCAACCCTCTCTGTGCCATGCGTTCAAACGTGAGAAGATAGGTTTCAACATCATCCGAGGGCCCCATATTCTGAAGGTAGTGGCTTGCCCTGGTCATTTTCGGGACTGGGGCTGCCTCTGCCAGTGGAGTCTTAATGATAGTCCCTCTCAGGATCTCGAGTTCCTGCTGTAAGCCCTGGATGAACCGTTGTTGCTCCTCTCTCAGCAAGCGGTTTGTCTCTTGCTGGTTTGCATTCGTGATTTGCAGAGCTGCATTCGCCTCTTGCAGGGCTGCATTTGTCTGTTTCTGGTTTGCATTAGTCTCTTGCTGGGCTATTAACAGATGTTGCTGGGTTGCATTCACCTGTTGCTGGGTTTCATTCGCGTCTTTCTGGGCAGCGACATTGCGTACCAGCGCACTCACCACGTCTTCCATCTTCTTTGGAGAGAAAAAAACTTTTTTTTTTCTTAAAGTTCTTTAACCCGCAGACCTTTTAGTGTTCTGCCCGCATTCTCCACCATATGTGACAAACGGCTTACTCCGGGGAACTGCCGTCTGTCCGGGACTGTTAGAACACGGTCTTTTAGGGTAGGTTAAATGACGAGGCGTAACGTGCTGTTCCTTTAAACAGGCTATGCCTGGTTTATTCAGTCCCAGGCACTGAGACTGCCACAGTGCATACAAAATAAACACAAGCAAAACAAAAGCCTGCTCACCTGAGCAATAACTTAACTAAGGTTTTTCCTGACTCAGGGTTGAAGTGGCTTTTCCACTTCCAACAACAAAAATAAGGAACTTTGCAGTTTTAGAAAAAAGGAGCAAAATGATTTAACCTGTTTGGGGAGAGGCTTTTCCCCTCTCTGCTTCCAGCAGCCTTCCTGCCTCCAGGCTTTTGGGGAGAGGGAAGAGGAACCAGGATTTCAGTCTTAAATATCTGATTTCAAACTACCAGGACAGGTGACAGAAATCAGGCAGCAGACAAACTCTGGTCTGGATCCCTCATCCCTCAGTTCCAGCACTTGCCAAACTGTGGGATGGAGTGCATATTCTGAGGCTGCACTTTCCAGCCTAAACAGGAGAGAAACTGTTCAATATCCTGGACGCCTATATATGGAATTTATTACCATCCCCTGGTTTCTGCCACAATATATATATATATATATACACACACACACACACACACACACACACACACACACACACACACACACACACACACACACACACACACACACACACACACACACACACACACACACACATGAAAGCCTCCCCAATGATCTCCTAGGTGCTGCGGCTAGTCTCCCTTCTTCATTTTGCTCCAACAACTTTCCTGATTTCATCCTGCTATCTTACTTTTGATCGTTATCTTGGTCTTTTGAAACCCAAAAGAATCCTGTTGCTTAACATCCCTATCCAATGATGGTAATTTCTTCTTGCAGTATGTCTGGCCCACTGTCATTTACATTTCTTTGTGATGTTGTCAAAGATTTGTATTTGGTTTCAAACCAATTTATTTTTCTTCTTGTCCCTTTGGGTAATACCCAACATACATCATACTTCATACTTCTTGGTGTTATCTGAAATGTCTCAATTATCTTAGCATTTAGGGTACAAGTTTCACATCCATACTATAAAGATGCTGCCTGCAACCAGGATATGGACCCGCAGGGCAGAGGTAGGGAGTGATACACCGACCTTGGCCTGGGACCTGAGGACTAGGTTGTAGGGGTTGTCAGGTCCGACTCCAGGGTCGTGCAGGTGGCAGGCAAGGATAGTCAAGTCCAGTTCTGGGGTTGAGTCAGGCGGCAGGCAAATATAGTCAGATACAGGCAAGAGTCCAAACACAGGCAAGGCAAGAACAGGATTAATGGCAGAGATGGGCAGGAACAAGGTTCAGGGTACTTTGTACGAGCAAAGACAGGGAGCAACTGTCTGCTACTTAAAGTTCAGGAGCAGCTGCTAGCAATTGAGGGGCAGAGAGAGACTGACTTCCTGCCAGCAGCCATCTTAGGTGGGGCATGATAGTGACCTGGTCTGTCGGCCAACTTGGTATACCTATAGAATCCTTATACATACATGGATACGGGCAGAATACACTGGTCACACACTTCCCTTTTGAGGTTTCCTTGTAGGATTGTCTTGTTTCTCCCAAATGTACTCCACCCCATCTTCATTCTCTGATTTATTTCATTTAAAGGTTCCCATCCTTTCATTATATTCCATTGGTTCGATCTGTGTGGAGGACACATTTGTAGAACATCACTTTGGACGCCCAACTTCCTACTTTCTTCGGCGAGCTCTCTGATTTGTTGCTGGAGGTCTTCTAGACTTGTGGCAAAAATAACACCATCAGCGAATTGTAGGTTACTCAAGTATTTACCGTTGATTTTTATTCCCTTTCTTCCCAATTTAATACCCTGAACAATTCTTCAAATATTGCTCTGAAAAGCTGTGGTGACATGGTATCTCCCTGTCGTATTCTCTTATTGATCTGTATCTTACTTGTATTTTCATGTAATCTAATGGTTGATTTAGCATTCCTTATAATATCAATGAATACTTCTCCAATGCTTTGTTTTCTTAATGTCTTTATAACCTCTGAGCTTTTGACAGAGTCCAATGCGTTTCCGTAATCTACGAATCCTAAAATTATATGTTTGATCATATTAATTACTTTGGGAAATCCCTTCTTGTGCTACTTGGATGTGGTCCATTGTGTTGTATCCACTGCTCAATCCCACTTGCTCACTAGACCGGGCAAAGTCCAGGGTCTGTTGCAGATAATTAGTGAGTATCTTCATAAAAATCTTGGAAGTGATTGGGAGTAGACTGATTGGAGTTCTTGAGGTCTTCTGTGTCTCCTTTCTTGTGGATGAGGATAACTATGGCATTGAGCCATTGTTCTGGAATGTTCCTGTTCTTCAAGCAGCATATAAAGAGTTTTCTCTACCCCATCCCCAGCTTCGTTCAATATTTCAGTTGTCATTCCATCTTCCCCGGGAGCCTTTCCATTCTTCATGGATTTTATTGCCTTAGCCACTTCTGAGAGGATGCATGGTACGTCACCGGTGGTTTCCTCTCACTTTTCCTCTGCAGGAGTATGCCCTGTGTATTCTGTGTTCTCGTAAAATTATTGTGTATGTGTAATTGTAAATTATTGGGAGGTCTGTGGCCCATCCTCGTAGTTTAAGCTCACCTAGCCACCCATATTTAATCAGCAGGTCCAATTACACACAGATAAAAGCAGTAGTCATTGAGAGATTTGTACCCCAACGAGGAAAGTGGAGATGACCTTCGCTGCAACAATAAGCTTGACCAGCTTTTTCTCGCATTTTATTTTTTAAAGATTTCTTTCACTAATAGCACGGGCAGTGCTTTTACATTTGAAAGCATTAGGCACAACATAAATATCACGCAACCCATGCTATCGACTGTATCATAGTTTCCTTATTTCTCCTTGCAGTGGAGGAAATACGAGGACCTCATATAACATTGATAGTGTAGGATCCTCTGAGGTTCTGACCATGACGTGGCTGCCGCTTATCATGTTGTGGCCAAAAGACTGACTTAAATAACCCAAATTTATGAGAAGAAAAAATATGTAGAGCTGGACGAAATTATTTGTCATATATGGTGCGCATTGGGGCCTCTTTGTTTACTGTTAAATATATATATATATATATATATATACATATATATATAGACGTGTGGTAACCAGGGGATCCTGATGACCAAAGAAGACAGCACACCGCAAAGATGATATCAAAAAAGTGTATTATGAAACACAGGGCCGCCCATAATACACTTTTTTGATATCATCTTTGCGGTATGCTGTCTTCTTTGGTCATTAGGATCCCCTGGTTACCACACGTCTATATGCCACATATGGGACAAGCATCTGCCTTCTAACCAAACCGTGAGTGCAAATCTCCATACCATGTACATATATATATATATATATATATATATATATATATATATATGTATATATATATATATATATATATATATATATATATATATATATATATATATGTATATAGTCTGTAAGGATCCCTAGAAATCCAATATACCAGCACAGCACAAGAGCTAGTCACTAAAAGTGGTTTATGGGGTCCAAAATGCACACATATGCCTGAAATTTCGGGTCCCCAGGGGGGCCTTCTTAAGGGGGTTCCCTGGGGACCGAAACATCGGGCATATGTGTGCATTTTGGACCTAATCAACCACTTTTTGTGATTATCTCTTGTGCTGTGCCGGTATATTGGATCTCTAGGGATCCTTACAGACTGTATCTATTTACCCGTTACCATGCCTCACACCTGCCTCTACATGACCCAGCACACAGCGCTACCACTGCAGCAAGGGATTCTGGGAAATAGCCCGTAAACCCATCCACTGGCTATGCATCTTAACCCAGGCTGTGCTCAAAGCTGTGAAATGCAGCAAGCTTAAGCTTATAGGGGACCATGTTACATGGTTTTGAAGCAAAAGGTGGCACTGTGTGCTCATTTGCATGTCATTTCCCAGAATCCCTTGCTGCAGTGGAAGCACTGTTTGCTGGGTGATAATGGTGAAAGTCAGGGTTGCAGACCTGTCTAAGACATGCAAATGAGCATACAGTAATATTTCTATTTGCTATATGCTTTACTGTAGAGTGTTTTTGTCCCTTTTTTTTACCCACCATAAGTTAACTAAGTGTGTGCGGGGGTGCGGGCACACACACGCACGTGCGCGCAAGCTTTTGTACCTGGCTTTGCCCGAGCAATTTAATACATGTCCCCTCCCCCCCGCTGGCGACACATCTCCCCGGTGCCCTCCCCACCCCGGACGGCACATCTCCCCGGCCCCCCTCTCCTCCCCCTGCTGCTAAATGTAATGCGGGGTGAGATTTATCTCTGTCTGTGTGTGTGTGTATATGTGTGTGTGTGTCCCCGCTGCCGGAACATGTCCCCTGCCCTTCCCCCCCCCCTGCTGGCGGCACATCTCCTGGCACTGCTGTGGCATGTCCCCTCGCCGCCAAATCCGCAGCAGAATGTCCCGTGAAAGTTTTGTTGTGCTCCGTGGTGCCGTTTCTGAGATTTTGATGCTTCGGACATACAAACAGTTACTGTCACAGTTACACACAGTGTCACACACACTGTCATAGTCACACAGTAACACACACACAAACTTTGCAGCAAGCAAAAGTAGCCTCTCTCCCTCCCTCAGCTCATATGTAAGGAGAAGCAGCAGCCTGTCGCCCCCCCTCCTCCTCCCCCCCCAAGTGCCAGGCTTCTAGAGCACGCTCCGAGGCGGGAGGAGGAGAGTGGAGGGGGGAGAGCCAGGGACATGGACACTGCTCCACGGAGCCCCGGTTGAGAATCACTGCACATGACACACACAGCTCGATCCAGGCAAGGTCACTCCCCCTCCATTAGTAGCCACGCCCCCCGCCCCTCTGCTCCTGCACTAAGAGATTTGCTGGACATTAGAATGTCCATAATTTGGGAGGTGAGTGACATTGGAAGCTCAAAATAGTTGCGTTGACCTACAAATCCGCAGCAGAATGTACAGTGGTAAATTCTCTTTTTTCCGGCAATTGCTGGCATAGTGCCCTTCTTCTCCACATCTATAGCACAAATACGGCCCGAGGATTTTCGGCTCAAGGTGTCTCCAAGGTATGCTCCCCCATCTAGAGGTTTGTTCTCTACAGCGTAGCCACCGTGCTATGCGCCGGCGTTCCTCTCGAGTATTCTCATTAAACACTTCTTCCATTCGCACGGCGGTCATCAATTCCAACATCTCCCCTGCAGGCTCACCTGCACTACCTCGGCCGTTGCTCACTTGGCCTATCCGGGGTCATTTCTTGCGTCTGTCCTTCTTCGTCAGGACAGACTGACCCCCATAGACTATTTGCCACCACACTCAGCAGACCACCCTGCGGCTGGGCGAAGTGCCACCTGTCTTCCTCCTCCTGTATTTCTCGTAGTAGCTCTAAGAACTTTGGGGGGATTCTTTTCCCTCTCAAAGTTGCAGGTAGGAGGTCATTACATCTCTGGATGGATCCTGCAATGCCTGTAAAATCTGCTACACTGTACTGCACCGACACACTTTATTCGAGCAAATACCCGGTATGTACCTGGCAGATACCTGGAATGCGCCGCTCCTCACCTCTGACAAGCCCCGTTGCATTTGCCTTCCCAGCCTGGGTTCATGCCTGGCTGATGGGCGGCTGATCTGTTAAATGAGGATGATTAGGATTTAATAGGCTGCAATGCTTCGCGTGTCTACCAGATGGCATAAATTCATGAATTGTAATGCAGTGTATATATATATACTGTGCAGTATTGCAGCCAGCGGGAATAAAATGCTTCAATCCCTGCCTGAAAAATAACTCAATGTACTGGGGCAGAAAACAGTCACAAACCTCAATACACCCGGGTATACCCGAATTCGTGGGACTAGCCAAGCTCAAATAAAGTGTGTCGCCAGTGTAAGTAGCTCTCTATTTTTGCTCGGATTCAACAGTATACAGTAAACATACTTCACTTATATTGGATCTCTTTTATTATTTTTACGTCAAGGGCAATTTTTCTTATACATTCCTCCGACGGATCTTTCAATTGAGTTGTTGTCCCCCTAAGCCTGATATTCAGGCATATTTTTAATTTTTGTCTACCATTGCGCCTATGTTTACAGTATGTCTTTTGTATCTATTTTC
The DNA here is from genome assembly GCF_040206685.1 of Ascaphus truei. Taxonomy (NCBI): domain Eukaryota; kingdom Metazoa; phylum Chordata; class Amphibia; order Anura; family Ascaphidae; genus Ascaphus; species Ascaphus truei. Next base: position 36,834,776 of record NC_134501.1, on the reverse strand, counting down.
GGTTACTGTGTATAACCATGACATTGTGACAGCATATATAGACACATTTCTAACATTGGTTTGCTGATATTTTGCGCACCTTATTCCTTTGCACTATATATATTTTTATATATTTTAAGTTAAAACATCTCTTGATTTATCAATTGTAACACCACCGGAAGAAGAGATCAGTGTATCTCAAAAGCTCGCACAAATAAAAGCATTTAGTTAGCCACAGAACGGTATCGTCTATTCGTTTTTGATTTTCTATATATACAGACACACAGTATATTTATACTCAATTAATTTAAAGATATATAATTATATAATAATTATAAATATATATATATATATATATATATATATATATATATATATATATATATATATATATATATATATGAAAAAATCACACTCAGTTGGCACACTGTAAACAAATGAAAAAATGCTGATGCTTGTCCCATATGCACATGTAAAAAATAGAATTTACCAGATTGGAGTCCAGAAAAAACGAGACAGCACACAGTCCAGTAGTTCCAATAAAGCTGTATTCAGAGTAACATGGCACCACCTCCAATGTTTCGATCACCCAAGCGTGACCTTCCTCAGGGACGTGCAATAAGTGAATGCTACAGATCCCCCTTATGTACCCATGCTAATTAAACAATAAAGTGAAATCACCCGTGTAGAAACAAACTTACCCGCGAAACCGCGCTGCTGTGACCCGCAGGGATGTGCTGGAACGCATCGCCATCTTGGATATGTTAAGCAGACTATCCGAAATCAACTACGGTGGCTGGTATAGCACATGTGCAACTCGCAGCAAACCTAGACACTCCGCGCGTGCGCGAGTTCACCATGTCATGTCCAAGCTGTATTAACCTGAAACCTATAGATCACTGTGTGCCTATACTGGCGGTTCGCGCATGCGCGAATTCCACAGTGTCCCATGTTGTAATACTGCATGATGCCTACGTTTCACTGTATATCTGACTGCGTTCTTATCACAAACAATGAGTGTGCACATCTGTGACCTACACTTCCTATGGTCAGCATGACACTGACACAATAAGTGGTACTGGTGAAATTAGGTACATTCACAGAGTGGGCAACATACCAAAGCTGTACATAAGTTATAAAACCTATTATACGGTGTATTAATGATATTACATCACATCCAGAAGGGGCATGTTCCAACACATAACTGCATGGCACACAAGCAAAATAAATACAAAAATACACAACTAACATATATATATAAAAATTTGTAAAAATATGTGCATCATATTATAGTGTTGTGTTTTACCTGTACCACTATAATAAATACTATAATTATATTGACCAATCCAGTCTAAAATCGACAACAATGATACCGTGTGGTCAAACCAATCTATTACTAAATAGAGGGACCATTAAGCATACGACGTGCACGTCCAACATGACATGATCACAAGGACAAGCCTATATCCAACTGGAGCAACGCTAAACGTCGCACTCCTTTATCTATCTCTGTGTTAGAGCAGCATATCACTACCATGCTGAATCAACATATTGGACATTACACAATATCAACTGCTTCTTAACGTATCAAAATTCTCGAAGTGGAACACAATAAACACGCTTGATGCACACACCATAACCCGGGAGTGACTATGTGAGGATGACATAACAAGGGCACATAAAGCTATAACACATAGAGGAGAGAGAGAAAAAGAAAAAAACTCAAAACAAATATACAGAAAACATTTTTTCATCAAACTCAATAAATGACCAAATCAGGATTCCATTATAAGAAACATCCCAACGAAAAATCTTCGTTTAGGCCAAAAGGTGCCACTGTCTTTAGCTCGAAGATATGCCTCGCTTCACTTTGCAGTAAAAGTCTGTTTCTATCGCCCCCTCTCGCGGGCGCTTGAATCTGCATAATGGGCATGCACCTAAATGTTGCCAAAGAGTGTTTGAAGTCCCTGAAATGTTTGGCAACAGGGAGACATTTAAACTCCAAATCCTTGGCGTCTACAGACAAAGCCTTTCGAATTGTAGATCGATGAATGGCTATACGCTCTTTGAGCATCCGCACTGTTTTCCCAATATAGAGTAAACCACATGGGCATTTGATCAAATATATGACAAATTTCGATTCACAATTCAGGTGTTGGTGAATTTTGATTTTAGTCCCACTATGTGGATGGCAATAGAAAGGCCCCACCTGCATGTACTGGCAGTTTGTGCACCCCTTACACCTGTAAGACCCAGGTTTTTGAATGAGCCATGTTTTGTCCTTGCTATATTTGTCAGTTGGATCTGCTTGCGTGATCATGTCTCCAATGGACGGACCACGGCGAAAACAAAACAAGGGGGGTTCACGAAAGTGTTTGCCTATCTTGTCATCGTTTGTTAACACATGCCAATTATCTCTAATACTGCGTTGTATGCATGGGGATGCAGTGCTGAATGTGCTGATAACATTGAATCTTGTTTGGTTAGTTCGCTCTTCCAAATTGATGTTTGTACGATCTACATTGTCTTTTAGGATCACACGGTCAAGGGCATCTTTCACATCGATAGGGCTGTATCCTCGCTCAAGGAACCTGTTTGCCATATTGATGAGAGCTGGTTCCATCTCGTCAGGATCATTGGTGATTCGCTTCACTCTTAGTAATTGTGAATACGGAAGACCCTTTTTCAACGGGGCCGGGTGGTGGCTTGTGGCATAAAGCAGTGTATTTTTATCAGTGATTTTTTGATATATCCTTGTGGCCAATTTATCACCTGCTTTGTACACCATCGTGTCCAAAAATGGTATCTCAAGTTCACTATAACACAACGTGAAACGTATTTTTGATGGAATATTGTTCAGATGGTTCACAAAATTCTGTAGTTCCATAATAGACCCACTCCAAACAATGAAAATATCGTCAATGTAACGTAAAAACTTTCTGATGTAGTGTGCATTGGGTGCATCGCATAGAATGTGGGTTTGCTCGTACATGTCCATGTATAAGTTGGCATACGATGGAGCCATGTTTGAGCCCATGGCTGTCCCACTGAGTTGTAGATAGTATGATTTTTCAAACCTGAAGAAGTTTTTGTTCAAAATAACTTCTATTAAGAGTAGTAAGAATTCCGACGGTGGGCCGGTCCGTGACGTACTTGTTATCAACTTACTCCTGATAGCTTCCAGGCCCTCTTTATGCAGGATATTGGTATAAAGGCTTGCTACATCAAGGGTAGCCAATATGCACCCAGATGGATCAAATGCTAGATTGTTGATATGCTCCATGAAATTAGTAGTGTCCTTAACATATGTAGCCATGCCAGCCACCAACGGTTGTAGGTAGAAATCAACGTATTGAGAAATCGGATGGCACAGTGACGTCCGTGCCGAGATGATTGGTCGACCTGGCGGGTGCGTAGTAGATTTATGAATCTTAGGGATCGTGTACATGACAGGCATTTTCGGATGCTGCTGGGTAAGGAATCCTCCGGTGTCCTCCGAGATCCATCCATTTGATATGCCCATTCGTATTATTGTATCAATTTCCACTTTGTAAGCCACAGTGGGGTCTTTGGCCAGCTGTTTGTACGTCTCTGTGTCCCCCAGTTGACGCAACACCTCCTCTTTGTAGTATAGGTAATCCAAAATGACGATTCCACCGCCTTTATCGGCGGCTCGGATGATGATACTTTTGTTGTTTCTCAAGGACTTGACTGCCAGTCTTTCCTCATTCGTCAAATTGAAGAAGCTGGTTTTCTGCGTCTTTATCTTGCTTCTTGTGGCTTTACCTAGAAGGTTCATAAATGTTGCAATACTGGGATTAGACACTTGTGGATCGAACATACTTTTGGGCCTAAAGCAGGATCTTTCTTGTTCGGGTGCTGGGGTTGCTTCTGGTTTTGAGAAAAAGTCTTTAAGCTTCAGTTGTCTGTTCAACTTAAAGAGGTCCACTTCCCACTTGAATGGGTCCTGTTTGTAAGTTGGCACGAAGCCAAGACCTTTATGTAAAACACTCGCTTCTGTCAACGAGAGGGCATGTTTGGAAAGATTAAAAATTACCGTTTCCTGAGTTGCTGTTTTTGACCTCTCCCCCTGTTTGGGTACCGCTCCGGATATCGCCGTCTTTCGGCCTCCTCGCCTGGTTTTCCTCCTGCATCTCCGGCTCCTATTGGCGGTTTGGCTCTCCCATCTAGGCCTTGGCCTAAAAAAGAAGGTTCTGCAGACATATTGTCGCTAGTCGTGTCTGCGGCGTCCGAGAAGTCTGTATCGCTGGTGTTGTACCCAGGTTTTCTATACCCCCACGTCTCCGGCGGGACTGGCCCCTCAGCTGACCCTGTGCACCTGTGGGTAGATCACTTAACCCCAGCAACCATCTGTATACTTTACGATCTTTGTAATCTGATTCTACAGTTTTAAGTTTCTCTCTCTTATATTTGATGAGGTTATTTCTGTATGTATCTATGGAGGACTGTATTTTGTCCGTCCAGTTGGTAGAAGTGTCAGTCTCTAGTGTTGTACCATGTTTGGAGTAGATTGCATCTATCTCTTTTTTAATCTTGATAATCTCTTTACTTGATTGATCAATAACGAGAATGACCAAATCAAATGCACATTTATTTAATATAGCAATCCATCTTTTGCAGAACTCTGGATCTGTCCTCCCTATAGTGGGCTGATTCTTTATTCTAAACCCACGGGGTAGCATTTTTTCTTTATGGTAATGTGACAGCGTTACACCGTGTAGATAATAATCAACTTCCCTTTTCTTTAATTTGATCAGGTCATTGTACACGTCACTCGCTTTTTCAGGTCCCAAAACAGATTCAAAGGACTCCGTGTAGCGAATTTTGGAAATTTCAGCCTCGCTGAAGCTAGCTGACTCCGAGATAGCGGAAAATACACCAAAGGTGTCTGCAAACTCCTCCATGTTATTGCTTTACGTGAATAAACCCAACATTCATTTATGTTATGGCTAATGTAGAAAAAACATCCACGGAATAGGCCAAAAGCCGTGGACCAACCACTTTAACCCCTCGCAGGGAACTTTGATATATTGTTACTGGCAGGTGCCCAACTCCTATAGTTACACATGAAAAAAATCACACTCAGTTGGCACACTGTAAACAAATGAAAAAATGCTGATGCTTGTCCCATATGCACATGTAAAAAATAGAATTTACCAGATTGGAATCCGGAAAAAACGAGTCAGCACACAGTCCAGTAGTTCCAATGAAGCTGTATTCAGAGTAACATGGCACCACCTCCAACGTTTCGATCACCCAAGCGTGACCTTCCTCACGGACGTGCAATGATCAGTGCACACAATGGTGTGTGCATCAAGCGTGTTTATTGTGTTCCACTTCGAGAATTTTGATACGTTAAGAAGCAGTTGATATTGTGTAATGTCCAATATGTTGATTCAGCATGGTAGTGATATGCTGCTCTAAGACAGAGATAGATAAAGGAGTGCGATGTTTAGCGTTGCTCCAGTTGGATATAGGCTTGTCCTTGTGATCATGTCATGTTGGACGTGCACGTCGTATGCTTAATGGTCCCTCTATTTAGTAATAGATTGGTTTGACCACACGGTATCATTGTTGTCGATTTTAGACTGGATTGGTCAATATAATTATAGTATTTATTATAGTGGTACAGGTAAAACACAACACTATAATATGATGCACATATTTTTACAAATTTTTATATATATATGTTAGTTGTGTATTTTTGTATTTATTTTGCTTGTGTGCCATGCAGTTATGTGTTGGAACATGCCCCTTCTGGATGTGATGTAATATCATTAATACACCGCATAATAGGTTTTATAACTTATGTACAGCTTTGGTATGTTGCCCACTCTGTGAATGTACCAAATTTCACCAGTACCACTTATTGTGTCAGTGTCATGCTGACCATAGGAAGTGTAGGTCACAGATGTGCACACTCATTGTTTGTGATAAGAACGCAGTCAGATATACAGTGAAACGTAGGCATCATGCAGTATTACAACATGGGACACTGTGGAATTCGCGCATGCGCGAACCGCCAGTATAGGCACACAGTGATCTATAGGTTTCAGGTTAATACAGCTTGGACATGACATGGTGAACTCGCGCACGCGCGGAGTGTCTAGGTTTGCTGCGAGTTGCACATGTGCTATACCAGCCACCGTAGTTGATTTCGGATAGTCTGCTTAACATATCCAAGATGGCGATGCGTTCCAGCACATCTCTGCGGGTCACAGCAGCGTGGTTTCGCGGGTATGTTTGTTTCTACACGGGTGATTTCACTTTATTGTTTAATTAGCATGGGTACATAAGGGGGATCTGTAGCATTCACTTATTGCACGTCCCTGAGGAAGGTCACGCTTGGGTGATCGAAACATTGGAGGTGGTGCCATGTTACTCTGAATACAGCTTTATTGGAACTACTGGACTGTGTGCTGTCTCGTTTTTTCCGGACTCCAATCTGGTAAATTCTATTTTATATATATATATATATATATATATATATATATATATATATATATATATATAATAAAGATATGCATTCATACAAGGGCTGAAGATGAAGCTGATTGAGATATATATATATATAAACAGATGTAGCAATAATTAACATCTTCTGTGTCACGGCCGCTGGTGGTCATGGCACAGAAGGATTAATATTGCATTTAGAAGTATGGACCCCCGCACTGTGATCGCGGCAGACACGGTCCCCAACGACACAGACATTTGCTTGTTCGTCTGCTGTGGTGGGGACAGTATGTCTTGCTACATCTGTATATATGACAAACAAATTGTTTGTCATTAGTCGCACATTTAGACCTTTATATAATACAATTCTGGTCTGCAGTGCACCATCATTTGGGACCTTTCTAGTGTACTCTGTCTCACCAACACAGTACACCCTATTAGATTTATTCTATTTATTCCCTGGCAGCACGCAACCTCACCTAGGGGCTTTGAGCGAGGTTACCCACTACTCATAAAAATTACATCTATATATATATATATCAGCTTCATCTTCAGCCCTTGTATGTATGCACTTCTTTATTTAGCGCCCTCCAAGTACATAGCGCTGTACAATGCACGTGAAATAATATTATAACACAGAATGGGAATAAGCGCTTCAGACATAAAACAACAAGAAAAGGACTCCCTGCCTCGAAGAGCTGACAATCTAAGGCCGCGCTTATAGTAGCGGCTACGGCGCACAGCGGCAAAACAAATACATGAAGTCCGTTGTGGGTGGCCATAGTGGGCGCGACCGTGACGGCGCTGCGCAGCAACAGAGAGAACGCACTCCCTGTAGTCAAGGGATTTTGTGATTTACAGCGACGGCCGCACCACGTGACTGGCAGCCAGCCAATAACAGAACTTCTGCCTTCCCTCTTGCTGACGTCCCCGCCCCTTGCCGCCAGCGAAATCGCATGACTAGAATGCAACTTTCGCTATAGCGACGGCAACATGTGACGCCAGCGGGCGCGAGCACGTCGCTGTCGCAGCTACTGTAAGCACGGCCAATGTCCTTGTCGAACAACTGCTGGATGAAGGCCATTTTTGTGTCCACTAGGCAAGCATTCTTACCCAGCAGCCACAACAGATCAACGATTGGGAAAACTCAAACCTGGGAGGTCCCTCCAGTCCAGGAAAGTAAGAAAACCGAAACACGAGCGGCATGGATTCCTGCTTTAAGATCACCTGCAAAAAACATGCAAAGGAGGACATAAAAAGCCAAGCACAAAAAACCACGGCGTGCAATTGAATTTTTCCCTTTGACAAGTCTAGGGTTGTTTTTCCAACAGCTTCACAGCAAACCATTGTGTATTGTTCATCAGGCCGGTTTGTCTCATTCCTCTGTCTACATGATCCTATATTTTGTATGCCAGGTCTTCCGAATCCCCCCAGGGCATAACGTGATTAAACTAATTAACGGTTCTGTTGACATGATATATTTTTTATTAAGTTGTGCGGTTATCGTTATTGCTAATATAGAGACGGAAAAATTTCGAGCTGCAGTAAGTCCGTGAAATGTGTCTTCGAAGGTTTCCGTTACTTTAATCAAAGGAAATTACAACCAAAAAAAAAAAAAAAACCCACAAGAAGCAAATACTTATACTCCCCGCTGTTTCTGCGGACGGAAGAATTATAAAAAAAAGAAAGCTGACTGCAATGAACAAAATTATTATTACTACTAGAAATACAGCCCATCCTGAATTCATTAGAGGCTATTAATTTAAGGCCCATCACAAGCGTCAGAGTAAAGCAGTAGTGAGTACAAAGTGGCAGTGATCGGGACAGTTTTTTGGTCTATTAAAGCTGCAGTTCAGTCAATATCCTGCATGTGTGTTTTTTTTAATAAATCAGTTCTGTACTAAGAAAAAATATTTTTAGCATTTTCTGTTTTTAAAAAAACAACTTTGAAAGACCAATTTTCTTGTATTCTATTTTAACAGCCATTTGCTAAGGCACTGCCCCTTCATGTCCTGTCACAAGCCCTGGCACACCCCTTTGTCAGCCCTGCCCTCCCTCTAACACATGTCAGTGCAGGAATGCTCATGAATATTCATGAGCTTCCACTGACAGACAAGCAGATTACAAACAAATCCCAGCTTTTAATATGTCACCAAATTTCGACCTATCAATACATGGAGAACGAATTGACCTGCAGCTATACAGTTCTTTAGGTAATTAGAGATTGCCCACATGAAACTATTAAAGTAAAAAAATAAATGTAAAAAAAAAAAAAAGACTGAACTGCAGCTTTAACTCTAAGATCGCAAAAAGTATTTTATGCATGAATGACCACAATCTGTCGTTGGCCCCCCCAGCACTGACGGAATTAACTGATGCGTCCGTCTGCATCAGAGTTAATTACGTTGCTGACGTTAGCCTGGAAGGTTAAGCCCAGCTGAGACCCTACAAAATGGTGCAAAGTGGATTAATGTGTTGATGCTAAGAAACCACAGATGAAATGCTTCTGTTTTATCTACACTGGCTTCTTCTACTAAAGATGGGTGCAAGTCGGTGGCATCATCTGCAGCCCGTGTCTCCCCACTGCTGGATGAGGCCTGCCCAGTGATCTCCCAGGTATTGCGGTTGCTGCCTCTCTGCTCCACGTCGCTCCCACACATGGGGGCTGATTCACTAAGCTCCGATTATTTGCGCTGAAATGGGAAAAATTAGCTCAGGCGCAAAAGAGTGAAGCCAAATGAGCTATTCACTAAGGCTGCTCGGTACGTTTTCGGCCTGCCTTGGCAAAAGGGCCATATGCGTGAGCACCTTCTTTCCCCCCTGCTATCGTGCTTAAAGTTAGATAGCACGATAACTGATATAAACAAAGCAGCCTGTAAGAACTGCATGGAGACGCTGCGTCTCAATGAACGTCTCTTACAGGCGATCGTGCTGTACAAATATGATTTTTAAAAATAGTGTAGATGAGCATGGGGACTCCGGAGCTGAACCGCATTGGTTTCTGGTCCGGGGACCCCCTACTTCAGGAGATACAGGCCCCGTTATGGGGTGCTTGACACGGGAGCTTTAAAAGTGCAGGGGATACCGGCACCCCATAACGGGGCCTGTATCTCCTGAAGTAGGGGGTCCCCGGGCCTGAAACCATTGCGGTTTAGGTCAGGAGACCCCCTGCACATGTACACTATTATTAAAACACCAATACCAATAAATAATAATTCATTACCGTAGCGGATAGCCGCTATTGTAATGAAGCTGCATTAATGTAAATTTTAATAATAGTGTGCGGGAGCAGGGGGTCCCCTGAGCTGAACCGCATTGAATAATGGCTCAGGGACCCCCTGCTTCCCGAGTTACAGGCCCCGGTATGGGGCATCAGATGCCAGTGTCGCCGCCATTTTTATAGCGTCCAAGACGCGACGTGGGCTCTATAAAGATGCTGGTGACACTGGCATCCGATGCCCCATACCGGGGCCTGTAACTCGGGAAGCAGGGGGTCAAGCAACAAATCAATGCGGTTCAGCTCAGGAGACCCCCTGCTCCCGCACACTATTAATAAAAATACATTAAGGCAGTTTCATTACCTTAGCGCCTATACGCTAAGGCAATGAAGGGGTTAAGGCATAATAGCATGTTTAATGGGGACAATTGCACCCAAAAAACATTGCAATATACAACACCCCCCCCCCTCCCACCCCTAACACATACAATACAGTAATGGGCAAAATTACTATTATCCACATATGGATAATAATGTATTTGCCCATTAAAAAATACACTAATCACAATAAATAAAATAAATACATTTTGTACTCACCCTTGTCCGGCACCCACGATGAAGGCTATCCTCATCTTCATCACTGCCCATACACTCGGGTGCTGAAAAACATACACAAAAATAAAAAGAGCCCATCTAATGTCCCCTAACCCCTTAATCACCTTAGAGATTATTAACCGTGACAGTCATTAAGGGGTTAACCCACCCTCACTCACCCCTCACTCAGGAGGCCTAAATACCCCCCACTACCTACACCCGTGAGGCCTAACCGCCCTCACCCACTACACACCCGGGAGACCTACCCAGGCTCCGGGACAATAACCCCTTCCCCCACCCCCCTACCCACAATCAAAACAATACACAGCCCCACAATAAACATTACTGTATTTAATAAATAATACATAACCCACCCCCTGTGCCCCCCCATACAACATGATTTATTCTTTGACATACAGGGTTAATATCCCAGGCCCACGGGAGTCCTCGGTGGTCCTGGGGGGTGACTGCAAGCCCCACAGTAGCCCAGCAAAGGGGTTCACACAGGGTCTGTAGGCCTACAGGTGGTCCCCTTCAGGCGCCGTGGGCCTCAAGGTGGTCTCCGCGGGTCACCATGGGCCCCAAATGGGGTCTCCACGGATGGGCCTGCGGGTGTCTGGGGGTCCATGGGTCAGCCCCACAGGTGTCTGAGGGTCCTCGTGGTTCTCATGGGGGTCTGGGGGCCCTCGGGTGGTTCCTACGGGTCCGCGGGGCCCCCACAGAAGTGGGGCCCCCGGTTCTTCCCAGCAGGTGTTCCCCATGAGTCCGCAGCCTTATACCCGTGGATGTCCTGGGAGCCCTCAGGTGGTCTCCAGAGGTCCCCGCAGACCTAAGGAACCAACCCTGTATGTCAAAAAAATAAACCTTCTAAAAAATACTGTGAAAAAGCGCTAAAGTGTCTATAATTAAATAAATAAGTGTTTAAACAGTGATAAACTCTTACATAAGAAGAGGCTGCCTGGTAACTACTGCCCTGTACAGACAGAATCAGAACAAACAACAAAATAACCTGGCGCCAAATAATGTCCAATGGTGATAGGTCCTGAGATATTCAGTGGATAAGCACAAGTGCTTGCAGATCATGAAACGAGAAAAACATAAAAGGGACAAAATATTGCGTAAAACTGCTGGGTAACGTCAGCCTACACTAAAGACAAAACATACACACTCTTAGTGACTGACTATAAAATAAATTTAATAAAAATAATGAACTATGTCAATAAAACAAAGACCACAGAACTGACAGCTGGTCATCCGGAGTTGGTAAAATCAAAACCCTACTTACAAGAAGCAGGGTGACAATGAGCGAAGGTGGATAGAGGTAAGTGTCCAGCCGACATCAGGAAAAGTTCCGACAGAGCTCCACTCTGTGATGTTGGTGCTGTCGCCGGAAAAGCCTGATGCCAATCACGGGAAAGCGCCGGTGGGGGAAGCAGGCTCACAGGAGTACTCACGTCAACACCACGTGAGCTACTCCTCCTCCCTCACTGCTCCTCCTCTCCGCCCGGCAGCTAGTGCACGCGTGTGCCCGTGAAGTAAAAGGTACACGAACCTCGCCGCTCGTTCACAGGATGAAACTGCAAGTCCTGCAAAGTACTGTAGGCAGTTCAGAGGGTGACTAATAGCACCCACCCTACGCGTTTCGTAGAACTAATTCTACTTCCAGAGGTCCCCGCAGACCTAAGGAACCAACCCTGTATGTCAAAAAAATAAACCTGTCCTATACATTTAAACAATGAGTTCCCACACTCTGATTAGCTACCGTACCATGTGATGCCGGCCATCTTTGTTTGGATGACGTCATCTTAAAGGCAAATGAAGCACAGCCATTCTTATTGGCTGGCGTCATTTCCTTTTAATGACGTCATCGATTTTTTTTGTGGCTAAATCACATGGTTTTCACGGCCCAATCAGGGCCGTGGGAACCATATGACGAAAATGTGACGTCATAAGCCTATAAAAGCCTATGTCGTCTCATTTTTAAGCCAGACGCCGAGGAGGAAGGACCTCCGGAACAAGAAGACCAGGGCGTGGCAGATGAAGATAAGAAGACCCCGGAACAAGACAGAAGACAGAAGAACACAGATGAAGACCCCCGCTATGGATTACAAATAGAAGAAAGAAGACACAGACACTTTTGGATGTTAAGGGTTTTTTATTTTATGGTACCTGGTTCCTGTTTTTGGATTATTTCTTCGAGAAATCCGGTTCAAAGGGATTCGGTGAGTGGCTCATCTAATGGTAAGTAAACAAAAGAAATGTATTTTATTTTACTTTTACAGGTTTTTTTTAATTTTTTTCATCTCATCCATTTTTTTTAATGTCAATTTATTGGCCTTGAATTTATGAATGTCACTATGGATATACATATGTACAGGGACAGTCACTGGATGTATTGTATGTTTATTTTGAATGTTATGAAATTGTTTTTTATGCTCTTTTATTGCACATGTATGTATGTATGTATGTATGTATGTATGTATGTATGTATGTATGTAAACTATAGATGGACATACATACAGGTATAATAAAAACTTGTTTGCCTAATGTTTGCTTGCCTTGTTTTGATAGTTTTTTTATTGTAATTTGCTGGTTTGTGTAAAAATGTGTTTGTAATGTAGTTTTTATTTTTTCAAATGTTATTTTAAAGGCTGTTTGCAATAGTTTATTTAATTGGCTTATTTTTGGAAGTTAGATTTAGTGTGATGGTTACTTTGACATAGATTATTTTTCAGAATGGTTTGTTTTTAGGATTTGAATTGTGTAATTGATTGTGATTGTAATTGATTGGATATTGGATTAATTAATTGATGGTAATTTAATTCTGTTGACTTGCTTTGTTTTTATTTAATGCTTGGATTTGTATCTTGTTTGGAATAGTTTATTTGATTTTGAGCATTGCTTGGCAAAGTACAGTATACATGATGCACACATTAATCGTATCATGTACACATTGTCAAATTGAGTGTTTTTATTTGCATTTCTTAGATATTGATTTGGCTTGGTGCTGTTTGATATTGGGAGATATTTGTATTTCGGCATGTATATCCTTAAACATTTCTTTGTATATTGGTTAATCATGCATATATATATACCCCGGATGCCTTCGGGGAACCCCGGACACTCCCGCGGGGACCCGCAGACCGTAGTCCCACAGGGATCACCCGGGGACCCCCGCAGTGTCAGCCGGGGTCACCCGCGGGCCTGTTGTATGGATGGTGTGCCTGCAAAAAGGTAAAATAAGAAATATTTTCTAAGTCCACCTTGACGTGGTTAGCAGGCTTGGCATTATTTGATCAAAGGATGTATACCAAAAGTCTCCTTTTTTCTTATAGATATTTACACCATACATATATATATATTCCCCATTGATTGCTATCCCTATGGGAGAAGCGCAGGGATTCACTTTCTGTTTTGCACATTTGTATGGCCATTTCCTTCACTAGCTGCATGCTCTTTACATGGAGAAGCGCAGTGATTATATTTGTTTTACATTATTTGTTGGGCCGATTTTAATCCTTTGCAGCACGCTCCTAGAGGGCAACACTACTATGGTGTAATTGAATATATTTAGCCAATCACCTGCAACTGCTTATTGAGCAGTTTGTGGCAGGCCAGCCCCTCCTCTTCTAGGTATATAATCTCCTAGCAAGGTCCCCTTATTCCACTTCACTTACATGTGAGTATCTGTACTGGTATATACCAGGTTTTAATTGCACTAGGTTATACAAGCATATGCTTTGATATTTTAACCCCTTCTGGGCTTATTTCACATAACACTAGTATGCATTTAGCGTAGGGACCTGCTAAAGAGACTTACCTTGACGTGGTTAGCAGGCTTGGCATTATTTGATCAAAGGATGTATACCAAAAGTCTCCTTTTTTCTTATAGATATTTACACCATACATATATATATATTCCCCATTGATTGCTATCCCTATGGGAGAAGCGCAGGGATTCACTTTCTGTTTTGCACATTTGTATGGCCATTTCCTTCACTAGCTGCATGCTCTTTACATGGAGAAGCGCAGTGATTATATTTGTTTTACATTATTTGTTGGGCCGATTTTAATCCTTTGCAGCACGCTCCTAGAGGGCAACACTACTATGGTGTAATTGAATATATTTAGCCAATCACCTGCAACTGCTTATTGAGCAGTTTGTGGCAGGCCAGCCCCTCCTCTTCTAGGTATATAATCTCCTAGCAAGGTCCCCTTATTCCACTTCACTTACATGTGAGTATCTGTACTGGTATATACCAGGTTTTAATTGCACTAGGTTATACAAGCATATGCTTTGATATTTTAACCCCTTCTGGGCTTATTTCACATAACACTAGTATGCATTTAGCGTAGGGACCTGCTAAAGAGACTTACCTTGACGTGGTTAGCAGGCTTGGCATTATTTGATCAAAGGATGTATACCAAAAGTCTCCTTTTTTCTTATAGATATTTACACCATACATATATATATATTCCCCATTGATTGCTATCCCTATGGGAGAAGCGCAGGGATTCACTTTCTGTTTTGCACATTTGTATGGCCATTTCCTTCACTAGCTGCATGCTCTTTACATGGAGAAGCGCAGTGATTATATTTGTTTTACATTATTTGTTGGGCCGATTTTAATCCTTTGCAGCACGCTCCTAGAGGGCAACACTACTATGGTGTAATTGAATATATTTAGCCAATCACCTGCAACTGCTTATTGAGCAGTTTGTGGCAGGCCAGCCCCTCCTCTTCTAGGTATATAATCTCCTAGCAAGGTCCCCTTATTCCACTTCACTTACATGTGAGTATCTGTACTGGTATATACCAGGTTTTAATTGCACTAGGTTATACAAGCATATGCTTTGATATTTTAACCCCTTCTGGGCTTATTTCACATAACACTAGTATGCATTTAGCGTAGGGACCTGCTAAAGAGACTTACCTTGACGTGGTTAGCAGGCTTGGCATTATTTGATCAAAGGATGTATACCAAAAGTCTCCTTTTTTCTTATAGATATTTACACCATACATATATATATATTCCCCATTGATTGCTATCCCTATGGGAGAAGCGCAGGGATTCACTTTCTGTTTTGCACATTTGTATGGCCATTTCCTTCACTAGCTGCATGCTCTTTACATGGAGAAGCGCAGTGATTATATTTGTTTTACATTATTTGTTGGGCCGATTTTAATCCTTTGCAGCACGCTCCTAGAGGGCAACACTACTATGGTGTAATTGAATATATTTAGCCAATCACCTGCAACTGCTTATTGAGCAGTTTGTGGCAGGCCAGCCCCTCCTCTTCTAGGTATATAATCTCCTAGCAAGGTCCCCTTATTCCACTTCACTTACATGTGAGTATCTGTACTGGTATATACCAGGTTTTAATTGCACTAGGTTATACAAGCATATGCTTTGATATTTTAACCCCTTCTGGGCTTATTTCACATAACACTAGTATGCATTTAGCGTAGGGACCTGCTAAAGAGACTTACCTTGACGTGGTTAGCAGGCTTGGCATTATTTGATCAAAGGATGTATACCAAAAGTCTCCTTTTTTCTTATAGATATTTACACCATACATATATATATATTCCCCATTGATTGCTATCCCTATGGGAGAAGCGCAGGGATTCACTTTCTGTTTTGCACATTTGTATGGCCATTTCCTTCACTAGCTGCATGCTCTTTACATGGAGAAGCGCAGTGATTATATTTGTTTTACATTATTTGTTGGGCCGATTTTAATCCTTTGCAGCACGCTCCTAGAGGGCAACACTACTATGGTGTAATTGAATATATTTAGCCAATCACCTGCAACTGCTTATTGAGCAGTTTGTGGCAGGCCAGCCCCTCCTCTTCTAGGTATATAATCTCCTAGCAAGGTCCCCTTATTCCACTTCACTTACATGTGAGTATCTGTACTGGTATATACCAGGTTTTAATTGCACTAGGTTATACAAGCATATGCTTTGATATTTTAACCCCTTCTGGGCTTATTTCACATAACACTAGTATGCATTTAGCGTAGGGACCTGCTAAAGAGACTTACCTTGACGTGGTTAGCAGGCTTGGCATTATTTGATCAAAGGATGTATACCAAAAGTCTCCTTTTTTCTTATAGATATTTACACCATACATATATATATATTCCCCATTGATTGCTATCCCTATGGGAGAAGCGCAGGGATTCACTTTCTGTTTTGCACATTTGTATGGCCATTTCCTTCACTAGCTGCATGCTCTTTACATGGAGAAGCGCAGTGATTATATTTGTTTTACATTATTTGTTGGGCCGATTTTAATCCTTTGCAGCACGCTCCTAGAGGGCAACACTACTATGGTGTAATTGAATATATTTAGCCAATCACCTGCAACTGCTTATTGAGCAGTTTGTGGCAGGCCAGCCCCTCCTCTTCTAGGTATATAATCTCCTAGCAAGGTCCCCTTATTCCACTTCACTTACATGTGAGTATCTGTACTGGTATATACCAGGTTTTAATTGCACTAGGTTATACAAGCATATGCTTTGATATTTTAACCCCTTCTGGGCTTATTTCACATAACACTAGTATGCATTTAGCGTAGGGACCTGCTAAAGAGACTTACCTTGACGTGGTTAGCAGGCTTGGCATTATTTGATCAAAGGATGTATACCAAAAGTCTCCTTTTTTCTTATAGATATTTACACCATACATATATATATATTCCCCATTGATTGCTATCCCTATGGGAGAAGCGCAGGGATTCACTTTCTGTTTTGCACATTTGTATGGCCATTTCCTTCACTAGCTGCATGCTCTTTACATGGAGAAGCGCAGTGATTATATTTGTTTTACATTATTTGTTGGGCCGATTTTAATCCTTTGCAGCACGCTCCTAGAGGGCAACACTACTATGGTGTAATTGAATATATTTAGCCAATCACCTGCAACTGCTTATTGAGCAGTTTGTGGCAGGCCAGCCCCTCCTCTTCTAGGTATATAATCTCCTAGCAAGGTCCCCTTATTCCACTTCACTTACATGTGAGTATCTGTACTGGTATATACCAGGTTTTAATTGCACTAGGTTATACAAGCATATGCTTTGATATTTTAACCCCTTCTGGGCTTATTTCACATAACACTAGTATGCATTTAGCGTAGGGACCTGCTAAAGAGACTTACCTTGACGTGGTTAGCAGGCTTGGCATTATTTGATCAAAGGATGTATACCAAAAGTCTCCTTTTTTCTTATAGATATTTACACCATACATATATATATATTCCCCATTGATTGCTATCCCTATGGGAGAAGCGCAGGGATTCACTTTCTGTTTTGCACATTTGTATGGCCATTTCCTTCACTAGCTGCATGCTCTTTACATGGAGAAGCGCAGTGATTATATTTGTTTTACATTATTTGTTGGGCCGATTTTAATCCTTTGCAGCACGCTCCTAGAGGGCAACACTACTATGGTGTAATTGAATATATTTAGCCAATCACCTGCAACTGCTTATTGAGCAGTTTGTGGCAGGCCAGCCCCTCCTCTTCTAGGTATATAATCTCCTAGCAAGGTCCCCTTATTCCACTTCACTTACATGTGAGTATCTGTACTGGTATATACCAGGTTTTAATTGCACTAGGTTATACAAGCATATGCTTTGATATTTTAACCCCTTCTGGGCTTATTTCACATAACACTAGTATGCATTTAGCGTAGGGACCTGCTAAAGAGACTTACCTTGACGTGGTTAGCAGGCTTGGCATTATTTGATCAAAGGATGTATACCAAAAGTCTCCTTTTTTCTTATAGATATTTACACCATACATATATATATATTCCCCATTGATTGCTATCCCTATGGGAGAAGCGCAGGGATTCACTTTCTGTTTTGCACATTTGTATGGCCATTTCCTTCACTAGCTGCATGCTCTTTACATGGAGAAGCGCAGTGATTATATTTGTTTTACATTATTTGTTGGGCCGATTTTAATCCTTTGCAGCACGCTCCTAGAGGGCAACACTACTATGGTGTAATTGAATATATTTAGCCAATCACCTGCAACTGCTTATTGAGCAGTTTGTGGCAGGCCAGCCCCTCCTCTTCTAGGTATATAATCTCCTAGCAAGGTCCCCTTATTCCACTTCACTTACATGTGAGTATCTGTACTGGTATATACCAGGTTTTAATTGCACTAGGTTATACAAGCATATGCTTTGATATTTTAACCCCTTCTGGGCTTATTTCACATAACACTAGTATGCATTTAGCGTAGGGACCTGCTAAAGAGACTTACCTTGACGTGGTTAGCAGGCTTGGCATTATTTGATCAAAGGATGTATACCAAAAGTCTCCTTTTTTCTTATAGATATTTACACCATACATATATATATATTCCCCATTGATTGCTATCTCTATGGGAGAAGCGCAGGGATTCACTTTCTGTTTTGCACATTTGTATGGCCATTTCCTTCACTAGCTGCATGCTCTTTACATGGAGAAGCGCAGTGATTATATTTGTTTTACATTGCCTAATGTTTGCTTGCCTTGTTTTGATAGTTTTTTTATTGTAATTTGCTGGTTTGTGTAAAAATGTGTTTGTAATGTAGTTTTTATTTTTTCAAATGTTATTTTAAAGGCTGTTTGCAATAGTTTATTTAATTGGCTTATTTTTGGAAGTTAGATTTAGTGTGATGGTTACTTTGACATAGATTATTTTTCAGAATGGTTTGTTTTTAGGATTTGAATTGTGTAATTGATTGTGATTGTAATTGATTGGATATTGGATTAATTAATTGATGGTAATTTAATTCTGTTGACTTGCTTTGTTTTTATTTAATGCTTGGATTTGTATCTTGTTTGGAATAGTTTATTTGATTTTGAGCATTGCTTGGCAAAGTACAGTATACATGATGCACACATTAATCGTATCATGTACACATTGTCAAATTGAGTGTTTTTATTTGCATTTCTTAGATATTGATTTGGCTTGGTGCTGTTTGATATTGGGAGATATTTGTATTTCGGCATGTATATCCTTAAACATTTCTTTGTATATTGGTTAATCATGCATATATATATACCCCGGATGCCTTCGGGGAACCCCGGACACTCCCGCGGGGACCCGCAGACCGTAGTCCCACAGGGATCACCCGGGGACCCCCGCAGTGTCAGCCGGGGTCACCCGCGGGCCTGTTGTATGGATTGTGTGCCTGCAAAAAGGTAGAATAAGAAATATTTTCTAAGTCCAGCTCCTTTTGCGCCTGCCTTTAGCTGGCGAGTTTGTCCGGCGCGTTTTTAAAGGCTGATTCACTTAGCGCTGCTTAGTGAATCTCAAGTACTGGCAAAAAATCAGCACATTTGCCTGATCAGGCGCATTTTGCGCAGAGGGCTGAAAAAAGGCCTTTTAAGAGCGATAAAGCGCAGTTATCACTGCTTAGTGCATTGCACTGCAGCCTTTATCGGACTTATAGGGTACTTTGCGCTCTTAAAGCCACTTATCGGTGCTTAGTGAATCGGTCCCATTGTCTGGTTTCATACTCCAATCTTAGTTTTTGGCGTCATCTTTGTTTTTTGATATTCCTTGCAAGCCCGTCGAGTACCGTCCGTCTCCAACAATGGTAATTTCTTCTTGATATATATATATATATATATATATATATATATATATATATATATATATATATATATATATATATATATATATATATATATATATATATATATATATATATATATATATATATATATACATACACACACACACACACACACACACACACACACACACACACACACACACACACACACACACACACACACACACACACACACACACACACACACACACACACACACACACACACACACACACACACACACACACACACACACACACACACACACACACACACACACACACACACACACACACACACACAACAAAACTTTCAGGGCACTCAAACAGGTACTGTATAACAAAAACAATATTACTTATCTTGAGATCAGGGTGCTGGCAGAGCAGCTGGGATCCCCATCAAGCAGCAAAATAGATAATACAAAAATCAAATCATTCTGTAGCACTCCCTGGTAGATATAAATCAGGTTTAATGCATCAGGCAAGCTTAAAGGGTCAGTACAAGAATGGGGGAGCGACGGTTCGGAACTCCCGGTCCTTTATCTATACTCATCATCTTCAGCGCTAGTCTCCCTGCAGGATGAAGCCTCTCCAATAATGTCCCAGGTCCTGTGGTTAGGGCCTCCCTTCTCCATGGTGTGCCAACAGATGTTCTAATTTCATCCTCTAATCTTGATTGGATACATCATCTTTGATAAAATACATAAGTGTGTGTGTATGTGTGTATATATACATATATAATTAAAATATGTGTCCAGTAATGATGTTAAATCATGGGGTGCTTCTACCAAAGCTAGTGCTACACAAACCTTCTGAAGGTCGTATGCCCTAAAATATGAGTATATGTTGCCAATTTTGTTATTCATAATCACATCCAGGGCCGCTGAGAGGGGGGAGAGCTGGGACAACTGTCCCGGGCCCAGCAGCTGGGGGGGGGGGGGGCAGCAAGCCAGCCAGCCAGTGCTAGTATTTGGACCAGACCAGAGGCTGGACCCAATATCTGCGTCTGGCTGCTGGGCCACAGCTCTCTCCCCTGCTGCTGGGCCCGGCCTCCATGCACGCCAGAAGTTAGGCCCGCCCGGAAGTCAAGCCCCAATCTCCGGATCGGCGCAGCACCGGAGGCCTCCCCCCAAAGGTAAGGGGGTGGTGTGTGTGTGTGTGTATGTGTGTGTGCTTTTTTTGTTGGGAGGACATGGGGGTTATTGTATTGAATTGGAGGAGGGGGCGGTTGAGAGAATGAGAGGTGGTCGCGAGAGAGGTGGGAACGAGAGAGGGAGAGGTGTTGGCGAGATGTGGAAGAGAGAGGGGTGGGGGAGAGAAAGGTGGGGGTGAGAGAGATAGAGGGAGTTGGGGGAGAAAGAGAGAGAGAGAGAGAGAGAGAGAGAGAGAGAGAGGTTGGGTGGGAGAGGATGAGAGGGTGAGAGGTGGGTGCGAGAGTGGGAGAGAGAGACACAGTGGGAGAGAAAGGGAGATAAAGAGAGGTAGGGAGAGGGAGACAGGTGGGAGAGAGGGAGAGGTGGGGGTGAGAGAAGGAAAGAGAGAGAAATGGAGGAGAGGAAGAGAGCGAGAGGTAGGGAAGAGGGAGAGATAGGTGGGGGGGGGAAGAGAGGTGGGGAGCCAGTGGAAACTCTAGTCCTTGGACCTGGGAAAGCTGTCTGCGGTCCTGATCACATCTACTGCTACTTATTTAATGGAGAGAGAGACCAGTGCACAAAAAGGAACACAGCGGAGATATCTGGGATATATGCTAACTTGAATATGCAAAGTATATTCAAATTACTTAAATTAGCATATATCCCAGGGCACTCTCTCTCTCTCTCTCTCTCTCTCAAACACCTACGCTTCATGGTCTGGATGGGAGTAACGAAACCTTTAGACAAAATATAAATAACCTGAACAGTCTTTAGTGGCTACGCCATGTTAGCGGTGTAACCCGTCTAAGCTGACAAGATTTTTGTCTTTTCTAGTGGTGACGGAGCGCTGGCCACGTCACGGTGGCAGTTCAGCCATTGAGGGTGAACCAGCCACTTGACGTCATGGCCGTGCTCCCACCACACCCCCTAATCGCGCTCTGCTGCAGCTCAACCACAGACTGCAGATCGCGGGCTTTCACACGTGCACGCACCGCCAGACTGCCAGGCGTGTGTGCAGCAGCTGACACTGGCCCCAGACTGATACCTGGTGCTTAGGTGCATCCCTGAGTCCTTTATTGCTACTCGATATGCCATGTCAGACGGCGGGAAATAAGTGCACGGTGTGTGTGATATAACTGATTTTATATACCCGTTACCCAGTCTTAAGAACCTCGTGATCAACAGCAAAGGATCACTAAACTCGTAATACAGCATATATCATAATACTTCACAATAACGCTGCGCAGGTGTATGTCAGTGCTAGTTGAGAGTGGGCCACCCAATCCTAGGTATATGGGCCTATGTGATGGTGCTGGCACAGCGTGGGAGCTCTTGATGCACTAAAGTGTTGTGGGCCTGTACTTCACATAGGTGCTTTGGTACCACTTTATCTGCAGCTGTTGAGGGTCCCCTCCGACAGTGCTCGACGCTCCATGCAGTTTCTGGCATGGATCCGCTTGGCCTCTCGCCACAATGTACTGGTCTTATACTGGCGAGTCTTTGCTCACTATCAACAGAACTCAAACTGGCCCCAGGTCACTCTCGATCAAGCCTGAAGACATTCAAGCTCATGCAAATCTGACTCACACGTGTCATGCCGCCACTTTTAAAGGCTCCTTTCCCTCTTAGTCCCACCTTTTCCACAACCTTTATTACTGGCTGCTTCTTAGGCTGAGTCCCCAGCCAGCACTGTGGTACGCGCGCCCGGCGGGGGATGCGGCACGTGCACAGCGCTGCACCGCGATCTGCGGTCTGAGGGGAGAGGGAAGGTTTGCGATGGGAGGGGGCATGGCTGTGGGTTTGCGGGGGCGTGGCCATGACGTCCCGCGGCTGGTTCGCCCTCATTGGCTGAACCGCCGGCGGGGGCGTGGCCATGCCTGCGTCGCGAATGCCAAACTCAAATTCCCCTGCCTGCCTGAAAACCTGCCGCGCATCGCTGAGGAAATGTGCGCGACAAGGTAGGAACTGGGACTGGCGTAACTGGGGGGGCGGGGCTTGATCGTACAGCGCACACCGAGGCGTGCGCTGTAGTAGTTAGTGGGACCGCAGCCTTATGCCCATCATCAGTCACATGTCCACAGTACACTGGAGAGGAACCTGCCAGGGGGCAGTGTGAGGGGGTTGCTTGCATCACACAGGGGGTTACAGGGAGAATGCCTCTTTTGCATATAATTAGCACTAATGACTGGACACATTTAATATTTAACCACACGTTATTTTAAGGCGTAACATTCGGATAACATTAGGTTCCGATTTACCAAACGTTCATTTAAGTTAACACTAGGTTAACTAGCCTAATGGAGAGTGGTGAATCTGAGCCTAAGTGACTTAACGGTACAGACAGATGAATTTCTTTTGCGAATTTGGATTTGCAGCGGATCGGCCTGTTGGTTTGGTGCGCGGATATCCTCCGTCCATGGGTTGTATCCAATGGCGGATTTTGATGAATCCGCGTGGATTGAAACCGCTCAAATCCATTTGCGGATTTTACACCTCAAAACGGATTTTAGAGGTAACATCAGCGAAAATCCGGGAAATGGGTTTGGGCCGATTCGCCCATCTCTACTTAACGGAGCTTTGTGGATCTGGTTAATCTGATCTGAGTTCATGCAAATTCCTTTAAAAAAATCTGCACTTTGCTGATTCTTGGATTTAAAAATGGCCTATGTGCCAGTGTTCCACGTACATTTTCGCTGATTATGCACAAAAGTTTGTATGAAGTTGCTCCGCAAGCAAGATATTCACTGGAGGTCAGGGATGGCAAACTCCAGTCCTCAAGAGTCACCAACTGGTTTGGTTTACAGAATATCCCTGCTTCAGCACACGTGACTCAATAGGTCAACGACTGAGCCACTGATTGAGCCACTTGTGCTGAAGCAGGGATATCCTGAAAACCTGACATGTTGGTGGCCGTTGAGGATTGGCGTTGGCCACTCCCTGCGGTAGATGATACATGGTGACAGTTTACATCTTCCCAAACTATCTCTCTAGTTTTTGGCAAATCCACGATCCCCCCCATTCCTATTTTTTAGGGGCCAGCAACGCAAAAGTGGTTGATGAAACAATCCACTATATGTAACCTCCATGTTTTTTCTTTTTACAGGTTTGGGGAGGTCCTCTAGACCTGTACCGCACTATTTTCCGTTCCGGGGATCCCCTCAGGTCCGGAGATACTTACTGGTGAACTTACCGGAATGACTTCCTAGTTTTTCAAGGGGATTTAATTGGCCATCCAATAGGAAGCCACAGACGATGATGTCACAGCTTCCTATTGGCCTGCTATTTGGCAGCCATTTTGTTTCCCCTGGGGGAGATTTAAACGCGATAACGTCACCGAGGTTAAATATTGGCGTTTTTCTCTATGGGGTAACCATGGTTTCCATCCTGTACATAAATAAAAAAATGGGGGATTTAACTGTTTTGATGGGTTTATATCCAAATGCTACAAACTGCTTTTCATTTGAAATCCCTGAATTCTTCTTCTTCTTTTTGTTTTGTTTGTTTTTGCTCTTTCCACCTCACCCTTGACGTCTGAGCTTTTTCACCTCGCCCCTCCATGATAGGCAGATCGGTGAAGCACAACATCCGCCCCCAACAGTCTGATATTACGTCCTCACCTACAAAAGCCAGATTGTGCTACAGAACCCAAGCTCAAACTCTACCCGACATGCCAGCCCCTGAGAACCTTGCACAAGGACGAAGGGGGGGCGTGGGGGGAGGCGGGATTTTTTTTAATAACCAGTTTAACTCATGTATTATTTTCACTCTGCTCGCAAATGTCACGTCTCGAGAGGCAAGAAAAAGGATATTGTCTGTGTGTGCAAAGGGTATGTTTCACATTTATCACAAGCAAACTAATGTTCCATTCCAAACATGATCCATTTCTCTTTGGTGTTGCTGACTTCTGATTACTAATTGCCTGACAGCAGTTTCTTTGTTGCGCTTTAACTGTGATCATCACACTTTTGTTGCACTGACAGTAGAAATATTCAGTAACAGACGACCTAAATACATCATAAGCACAACTGTACTAATCTTTCAAAATGGGTGTGCTCTTCTATTATACGGAGCACGTGCATATAATCGTTGTCAGGAGCTGCAGGCATTCATGTCCCTAAAGTCTTTCAGTGAAAGCATTATCTGACAAAGCATTGTGTCAATGTGCAAAACTTACAAAAAGGCATTATTCCGTTTTCTGTTTCATTGACAGGAGCAGATCCGCCTCTGTTTCTCTCCCCCTTCCTGTATTTTGACCCCCACATGGGAAGCAGGGTGACTCTGGAGCTTAACCGCGTTCATTTCAGATCCACCCTCCCCCCCCCCCCCCCCCCCCCCTGTGGTTCCAGAGATACCTACCGGTCTAGTGAAGCTGGTAGCATCCGTTCCAGGGGAAATTAAATGGCGCTATAATCTCCCGCGTTACACCGAGGCTTCCTATTGGCCTGCGTGACGTGGGACATTTACCAGGAAGTAACCTTCTCCACTAAGTATCTCGGGAACACGGGGGTCCTCAGAGCTGAAATTTAGAACTCTGAGGGACCCCTGTTCCAACGGACCCCCCGGAGGATAGTTCGGGTGAATTGTCCCAACATAGAGGAACTGCTGTTTGACGCTTATTAAACAGAGTGTGTAATATGGATAGGTCACGTCAGGTGACACTCAGAATAGGTCACAAGCAGGAATGACTGACATATACACAGCTCACTATCTTATTTGCATAGGGGTCTGTGTAGCAAGGCAATGTTGGCACAAAACCAGGGTATTTTCATCCGGCCCCTAAAACTACTGTTGGGTGTGTCCCCCACCCTCTGGGAGATTTCACTACTACATGGTGTGGTGCATACATGCTGGCTTACAGTAGATTTGAGTCTCCTGCGGTGTTATGGAGGAAAATAGGACAGGCTTGTGGTGTAGGATCTGATTCTATCTCTCGGTGTCAGCGCCTCCATCTCCTGCAGGCTCCAGGGATGTGGAGATAATCCCTGCAGGAGAACTCACTTCCACTCCCCCTGATAGATGGCAGTCTCAGGTAAGAGGATATATTTCAAACAGTATCACTTTATTCAGTGCACTGGCAGATGTTAAAGCATACACAGCTCACTTCTTGGGGCTTCACCCTCAGGATGTACCCTTGACCTCCACTCCAGGCCAAGGGCACCCGAAGCAGTCTATGCTCTTCCATTACTCTTCCCTTACTCCCTGGTGGAATAAAGGGTATAGTCTCCCTCTCCACTCCCCTGGGGGAGGGAGTACAAACTTGGCAGAGCCCTGCACAGTTGTTAGGGTAGACCAGCCTCTCTCAAGGAGGTAGAGGCACTAACTACATTTAGCAGTGCAGCTCCGTAAGTATAAGGGGAGTAAGTACCAGGTCTGAATCCGGTGATTGAACACACAAAGACACAGGCCTAGTCCCACCGCCTCCCCTGTCACTCAAGAAGCTACTGTGAGTGGGGAAAACCCATGATAACTCCTGGCAGGTCTGCTCTTACCAGGACTTACTGCCAGGGAGGGCAGATTTAGTAGCCAAGGAAACCAGCCTAGGGGGGAGGAGTTACATGGTGCACAGATTATAATGAGATGTATCACATTCTGCGTCTCTGCCCCAGCTCGCACCTTGGGGAGAGCCAGTAGGAGGAGTTGGAAAGGAGTTACATGGGGCACAGATTATAATGAGATGTATCACATTCTGTGTGTCTGCCCCAGTTTGCACTTTGGGGAGAGCCAGTAAGAGGAGTTGGGGATGAGTTACATGGTGCACAGATTATAATGAGATGTATCACATTCTGCGTCTCTGTCTCAGTTTGCACCTTGCTCAGAGTTGGTACGAGGAGTTGGGGGGGAGTTACATAGTGCACAGATTATAATGAGATGTATCACATCCTGTGTCTCTTCCCCAGCTTGCACCTTGGCGAGAGTCAGTAGGAGGAGTTGGGGGGGGGGGCATTAGATGGTGCACAGATTATAATGAGATTTATCACATTCTGCGTCTCTGCCCCAGCTTGCACCATGGGGAGAGTCAGTAGGAGGAGTTACACGGTGCACAGATTATAATGAGATGTATCACATTCTATGTCTGTGCCCCAGCTTGCACCTTGGGGAGCGTCAGTAGGAGGAGTTGGGGAGGAGTTACATGGTGCACAGATTATAGTGAGATGCATCACATTCTGCGTCATTCCTTTAACCTTTTATTTGTCAAAATAAGTCTTAATTCTAAAATTCTGCATCAGATCATATGCTGCAACTTTGTCCCACAAATGGAGCAATGCGTCAAACAAACTTTTCTCTGTCAATAGACCTGATAGTAAACAAAGAGAGGCCGGTATGGAAAATAAATAATAATTCCCTCCTCTCTAATTCTTTCTAATGACAGTCCACTATTTACAATACCCCATACTAAATGGTTGTACATCATAAAACACTTTCTGGCACCGAAAAACCCTTACAGCCCATTCAAGTGTCTTATAAAAATAGCACTACATAAGTAAGGACCAATATGTTTCATATTATTCTGCTTATTTCAGAGATGTGCACAAGGTTTCATGTTCTGTTTTTTGCCAAAACTCACTTGGTTTTGGATTACGTTGGAGACGGAGTGCATGAAGGATGCTGCTTCCAAGTAAGACAGGTCAAGTCTACTAGTCAAGGATAGAGAGTACATATTTCATCTAATCAATGATGTGATGTTGGAGATATAATCCTATATTTGTTAGATTCAGATAGAAACAGCCTCCATCATAGACTATGGCCCTTATTGTGTAAGGTGTGATAAAGGCAGATGGCGTGCTATCACGTGAAGAGCCCCATTGACTTTAATTGGGTTCATCACGCGTTGCAGAATAAGGGCCATAGTCTATGACAGAGGCTGTTTCCATCTGAATCTAACACATTTTCACTTTGTTGCCTTGAGCACTTGCTCTTTGTTGCAGCAAAGCCCGGTGGCAGGAGTCACCAAAAACTCTTCTGTATATCACAGGGGAAAAGAAATGACAGGATTATGTCCTTTGAGCCACACTGTTACTCTTGCGTCACAGACATAACTGTCAGGACATACATAGAACAAGCCAAGCACTGTACCAATATGGATTATTATTATTATCATTTATTCGTAAAGCGCCAACATATGCCGCAGCGCGGTACAATGGGAGTACAGAGTGATATAAATGACATAAACATATTGACATATCAAATTAGCACAAACATGCACAAACAGATACAGAAGGTAATGACAGCAATAAAGGTAATGATCCTGAGAGCTTGTAATCTACAGTTGATAAGTGGCAGTGTTGGAACACAAGGTAAAGTGGCTGCTCGTTGTGGGCTGGAGCGTGGTCCAGCCACACAGCTGAACCCATTAAGGTTGGGGGTGAGTATGTTAGGGGGTGTTAGCGTGGCATTTGGTCCATGTGGATCATGTTATGTCTGTGACTGGTAATACTGTAGGAGTGATGTCTTATTTGGTTCCCCACAAAAGACCACAGTGACCACCATCATACTGCCTTTCCAACCCTCCTCTTTTGCCAATAATATATTATTAGACATATTATTTTCCCCGTCAATGTGTGTATTTATATTCACACTCCCACCCCGACTCCACACACCAAACGGTGGGTGTGCTTTTTGTGAGTGATTGTTATATCAGTGTCAATACGCAACAAGGAGTATGGACTATGGTTCATCTCCCTCACCTTGATAATCAACGCTGTCAGCATTGTCATCACGACCAAATATAAGCTCCTACCCACTGGAATCAACTGCTAACTGTTCATTTTCCATTATTCATCAACCATAGTTAATTTTAATGAATACCAACTTCTCTAGATTTTTGGCATTAGCCTCCTACAATGGTTACTTACAAGGTAGCCAGTGGTGCTAGATACTCTTTCGGAGTAGACCCTGGACGGTGGATAGCTTAAGTGAACTATAGTAAGTCATAGTTCTTTTTTACTCCCAGTATATAATCGGGCTGGCGCTGATGTTAACTTCTCTGTTATCCTTGAAATGATCTTCCACCATTCTAGAAACAGTGTAGGTTTTACCTTTAGCAGCAGGTTCATTGGGGTGAATATTAGTGTCTAAGCGCTAGTTTTACTGTTGGGTTAATTATACTGCCCATGATTGGAGTGTGCACATATATGCAATATTTATACAATGAAAGTCATCAGTTAAATTTTCCAATTGAATTTTGAGTCCATAATCTGCCTAAAATGCCTGGCTGGTTTTCTTGGGAAACCAGAGGGTAAAGTGCTTGTGAAAAAGGAACTTTTATGGCGCTTGGACAGTTAATGTGAAACAAATAATCTATGTAATCAAACCCGTCCAGGAGAGTGTCCGTGAAAATCAGCTCTGCTGTTCGGACGTCATCAAAACTTGTTGCAGTATCGTCGGAGATATGTGCTGTTGGAAACCAAAGAAAGAGAGGGCCACAATATTGCATTATCCCTGATGATCTATATTTATCATAGCTGTAGATACATGTATAAGTATCTACATATAAGACTCTTATACTCACCTGGACAGATTTGATTACATAGACTATTTATTTCACATTAACTATCCAAGTGCCAAAAAAGTTCCTTTTTCACAAGCAGGTTCATTGGGCCTGACTAGATATCTTCTTACCCTGTCTCTGATTCAATTACACCATGCAGTAGTTATATTTCAGTTCGTTTTGTGCTTGTTGCTGATTGGTGCCCATACTTTTACTAGCAGCAGTAGACACAGCAGTTTCCGGAGAAGCTATGAGGTACATGATGTGACATTTGAGTTGCCACCTTGGCAACAAGGAGCTTTTTGCAGGTGTTTACATCAGTGCCCGGTGGAAGGAAAGAAGGCGAGTTTGGCTTAACTGGTACGGCACGGTTGCCAAAATGTGCTGCACCAATTTCATAATGGTTGAAACCCTTAGGTCCTCATTAAGCACAGAAATGAGTTGATGAACCAGGCCAAGATATCTAAAACCATCCGTCTGCATCTCCAGCTGCTTTTACAGACGTTTAGTGGGTGGGATGACCTGCCTCATCCAAGCAATGTCTGAAATCACTTCCCATGTTTATATTTTAAATGATTTAAGTAGTTCACTTAAAACAGCAAGGATATTCCAGTGTGCTGGAGTACGATAACTTCCTCCTTTCCCTATCTCATGGGATACTGTATAGCTGGAGAAGAATATAGCGGGTGGAAAAGCTCTTGCTTCAGTTGATGGGGTGGCAGATTATACTTGACCGGAGGTTTTACGTGTGACAGCCAGCATCTCCTGTACAGATCATGTTTCAGAAAATTCTCTACCATCACGTTGATAGTGTGTGCAAAACAAGGAATGTGTTGAAAGTCTCCACGTCATAGTGTACAGAGAATGTTTGCCCCATTATCTCCTATAATGATGACTGGGGAGTCCAAGAGGAGTCAGACATTTTGTAACAATATTGTTCAGTTTATCCAAGAGATTGTGCCTCAATGTAGCCAGCAATATATAAAGCAGCTTGCCTGTGAATGACCTCTGTCAACCACATACTAGTAGACAAAGAGGATGATGATGATGGAGGTGCAGCTGTTGCTGAAGGTCATGGTCACGGTCATGTAGTCCTTAGTTTGATCAGCACCACATGTTTCCATATCCGTAGTTAAGTTGATAGTTGGCACAATGACATTTTTCATGGCCTCTGTGACTTTATCCTGTAGCTTTACTAGAGAAATTAAATCTAGAAATTGGTATCCTGGGCACATAACCTCCACTAACCTGTGGAAGCCTACTGACTTAGTAGCAGATATTGGGCACAGATCCAACGTTAACAAAGCAGCCAGGGCTCTAGTGATCTACTGTGTTAAAGTGTCTCTGTAATTATACGTCATTCCTCTTTCAAAAGACTGTTTGACAGTTAATTGTATGGGACCAATAGGGTAGAGACTCAGCTTCAGAAACAGCAACACCCGGGCATTTTGCTGGGTAAGGCATTGGGATGGAAGATGATTCTTTTGGGCATTGATGGAGGATGTTGATGAAGATGAAAAGTATCTACCAATGCCATTGCTAATTCCACTAGCTCAAGGGTGGGCAAAATAAGGCCCGCAGGCCAACTCTGGCCTTCCAAAACATTCTCTCCGGCCCACCCTCTCTCGCCTCCACAGCAACAACGGCAGCAGGAGAGAGGAAAGAGAGTGGAGGCAGGAGAGAGTGGAGGCAGGAGAGAGCAGAGGCAGGAGAGAGCAGAGGCAGGAGAGAGCGGAGACAGGAGAGAGCAGAGGCAGGAGAGAGCGGAGGCAGGAGAGAGGGAGTTGAGGTGAGAATGGCGGCTGCCCACCTAGGTGGGGCCTAAAATTGAAGCTATGCCCAACCGGAAGTTTGGCAACTTCCGTTTTTACCATGTGGGTCAGCTACCGCCATCGTTGCCACTTTACAGGTAGCCAAAAGAGTTTTGTGTGCAGCGCACAGCAAACAGAAGAGCAGGTCTTAGAAGGGTACACCACTCCTACGCGTTTCAGACAGATGTCCTTTATCAGTTCTTGATAAAGGACATCTGTCTGAAACGCGTAGGAGTGGTGTACCCTCTGTTTTTTAAGGTTTTTCCAACCAATAAATAATTATTTTGCTAAGATCTGCTCTTCTGTTTGCTGTGCGCTGAACACAAAACCCTTTTGGATATTTCTGGATCTGGACACGGCTGCACGCTTAGGAGAGTTCCTGGGGACAACAGTGAGTACACTTATATTTACCCACGGGCCATACTAATGAAGAGGGAAAGGTATAGTATTACCTATCCCCCACATTCAGGGAGACATAGAGCCCCCTGCATGGGTGTAAGACTGTTACTGAAACACTGCAAAGCTTATTATTAAGAGTTCCCAGTGCTTGTTCTCCCTTTTATCATTAATTATCATTATGAAGATAGGACCAAACACTTGAGCACCACCCATTCTCTCTATATACACTTTACAGGTAGGAATGAAAAGAGAAAGGGGGGGTGAGAGAAGGCGGGGGTGAAAGAATGGGAGGGGTGAGAGAAGGGGTGAGAGAAGTGAGAAAAGGGGAGATGAGAAAGAAGTGAGAGAAAGGGGTGTGTGAGAGATAAGGGGTGGGTAGGTTGCCAGATGGCATCTCCAAAAATACTGGACTCAATGATGAAAGGTACGACACACTCGAGAAAAGTCGGCTGGGAGGTATATCTACTATATATTTCTGAAAGCGTCCTATGTGGCCGTGTCTGTATGTGTCTCCCTGTGTCCCTCCCTGTGTCCCTAGCGGCAATCCCATTGGACCTTGGGCCAGGCCAATGAGATTGCTCCCTTGGCCCGCCCGCCCCCGCACACCTCTCATTGGCCTGAGGTGGAGTGACGGGCCAAAGGACACACACACACACACTCTGCCCCCATCCCTCCCCCATCACGTGTGCCGCCCTGCACCGGCTCCCGGACGGAGGGTAAGCGTGGCCCTCCTACCCCAGCCGCCAACGCTCCCTTACCTCCCCGCCTCTCCCTTACCCCCCCGCCGCACCCTTACCCCCCCGCCGCTCCCTTACCTCCCCGGCGCTCCCTTACCTCCCCGGTGCTCCCTTACCCCCCCGCCGCTAACTCACCGGCCGCTAACTCCCCAGCCGCTAACTCACCGGTGCTACCTCCCCGCCGCTAACTCCCCGGCCGCTGGGGGGCAAGGCAGCCTCCTCGGATCTGCGGCAGTCCCACTCTCCACCACCTCTCACTCCCGTCGTGTGTGTGTGTGTGAGTCTGTGTGGACCCCTGCCCTTCACCCCCCCCCCTACCCCTGCCCTTTACCCCCCCTACCCCTGCCCTTCATCCCCCCTACCCCTGCCCTTCACCCCCCCTACTCCTGCCCTTCACCCCCCCCCTACCCCTGCACTTCACCCCCCCTACCCCTGCCCTTCACCCCCCCAACCCCTACCCTTCACCCCCCACCACCCCTGCCCTTCACCCCCCCTACCCCTGCCCTTCACCCCCCTACCCCTGCCCTTCACCCCCCCCACGCCTGCCCTTTGACTGACGCACGCACACAAACCCTGACTGACGCACGCACACAAACCCTGACTGACGCACGCACACACCCTGACTGACGCACGCACGCACACACCCTTACTGACGCACGCACACACCCTGACTGACGCACGCACGCACACACCCTGACTGATGCACGCACACACCCTGACTGACGCACGCACGCACACACCCTGACTGATGCACGCACACACCCTGACTGACGCACGCACACACCCTGACTGACGCACGCACACACCCTGACTGACGCACGCACACACACCCTGACTGACGCACGCACACACACACGCACACTGACTGTGTGTGTGTGTGTGCGTCAGTCAGTCTGTGTGTGTTTTTGTGTTTCAGCATCAGACTCACTGACGCGCGCGCACACACACAGTGACTGACTGACGCACACACAATGACTGACGCACACACACTGCATGAAGCTGTAAAGGGGGACAAACAGAGCTGTAAAGGAGGGGGGGGGGGACTGGATTGATGTGAATGGGGGACGAACAGAGAGAGGGGGAAGGGGAGAGGAGAGAGAGAGGAGCGGGAACATTACATCCCGGGCAACGCCGGGTCTCTCAGCTAGTTATTTATAAATTATATGACCGTCATTTTTTCTAAATTTTGCTCCAAGTATGCACCAAGTTGCATCATTTCATATTCTACTTCGTAAAAAATTCTGGGGACAGAGCGCCCTCCCCAGAATTTTTTTTACAAAATAGAATGTGAAATGATGCAAATTGGTGCATACAGTACTTTAAAAATATAGAAATTTAGAAAAAATGACGTAACGGTCATATAATTTATAAATAACATATCTGCAGTCATACTCTCACCCCCCACGTCCCCTCACACTCTCTCATCCCCATATCCTCACCATCTCTCCCCCTTCTCATTCTCTCCCCCACCTCATCTTCTCTTACCTCCTCCCCTCCCTCTCATTATCTCTCACCTCCTCCCTCTCATTCTAACCACCTCCCTGTCATTCTTCCATCCCTACCCTCTCATTTTCTCTCCCCATCCCTTTCTTTTTCTCTCCCCCCAAGCCTTCTCATTATCACCCCCATCCCTCTCATTCTCTCCCCCCAGCCCCCCCCCATTCTTTCCCCAATCCCTCTAATTCTCTGTCCCTCCCATCCCTCTCATTTTTCACCCCTGCCCCCATCCCTTGCATTTTCTCCCCCATACCTTTCATTTTCTCCCCCCATCCATCTCATTCTCTCCCCCATCCCTCTCATTTTCTCCCCCATCCCTCTCATTCTTTCTCCCCCATCCCTCTAATTCTGTCCCTCCCATCCCTCTCATTTCTCCCCCCTATCCCTTGTATTCTCTCCCCCCCATCCCTCTCATTTTCTCTCCCCGATCCCTCTCATTTTCTCTCCCCCATCCTTCTCATTTTCTCTCCCCCATCCCTCTCATTTTCTCTCCCATCCATCCTTCTCATTTTCTTCCCATCATCCCTCTCTCTTCTCCTGACAATCCCTCTCTTTTCTCCCTCCCATCCCTCTCTTTTCTCCCCCCCATCCCTCTCTTTTCTCCCCCCATCCCTCTCTTTTCTCCCTCCCATCCCTCTCTTTTCTCCCTCCCATCCCTCTCTTTTCTCCCTCCCATCCCTCTCTTTTCTCCCCCCCATCCCTCTCTTTTCTCCCCCCATCCCTTTCTTTTCTCCCCCCATCCCTCTCATTTTCTCTCTCCCCCCATCCCTCTCATTTTCTCTCTCCCACCATCCCTCTGATTTTCTCTCCCCCCCCAAGAGAACAACAACAAAACCACAGAAAACACACACACACGCACACGCACACACACACACACACAACAGAACAAATACAAACAGTCTGACACACAGAGATACACAGGAGACACACAGACACTCAGACACTCACACACAGAGACATATACACACAGACACACAGAGATTTACACAGTGACTCACATATATACACTCACAGAGACTTACACAGAAAATCAGAGACTCACAGAGACATACACACACACACAGACACTCACACTCACACATAGAGACTCACATACTCACACACACACAGTCACACACAGAGACTCACACACACTCACACAGTCACACAGTCAGTCACACAGTCAGTCACACAGTCAGTCACACAGTCAGTCACAGAGACTCAGATACTCACATACACACACACACACACACACACACACACACACTCACACACACACACAGTCACATTCAGAGACTCACACACAGTGACTCACATGCAGAGACTCACAGACTCACCTCTCTCCTGCCCACACTATTTGCTCTACCTTGGCCGACCCCAAAGCTCCTGAAAACTCCTCCTGATTGGTTGCATTACACAGCAGCAGCCAATCAGGATGGAGGAAATAACCCGGCCCCCTAGCAACACCCCTGCTCGGAGAAACCCAAGCTTCTAAACAGTGCAGGTCACTATGTCCAGAGAGGCGATACCGGTATACACATACATGTCCGGTATTACCTCACATTATTTACTGGACAGTGTCCAAATACAGGACAGTCCGGTTCAATACCGGACACCTGGCAACCTACGGTCTGAGGGATGACAGAGAAAGGCGGGGAGAGTGAGAGAAAGGAGGGGCAAGTGAGACAAAGGAGAGGGAGGTAGAAAGAGAAATGGGGGGCATGTAGGGAGAAGCAAGTGAGAAGAAGAGTATGTGGGGGAGAAGCTGGAGAAGAAGGGAACATGTGGGGAGAAGCTGGTGAGGAGAAAAGCATGTGAGGCCACACACAATCTACATTAAGTGTGTGGCCCACAAATCTTACAAAGTTCGGCAAGTGGCCCCCAGCCAAAATAATTGCCCTGCCCCTGCACTAGCTGATTCTGGATGCTCCCTGGATGACAATGGTTGGTCTTCTCAGTATAACTTTGAACAAGTGCTTTAAATGGACGAAGAGAAATTGGGGAAAAGGGTCTGGCAGAGCAGCAGTTGGTGCAAGATGTATCAGAGTGTCTGAAATATCAAACATTTTTGCTGCTATGGCTACTCTTTTTGGACTCTACCCATGCTTCCATGGCGGTCCAGGTACGAAACAACCTCTTCCTCTAAATTTATGTGCTCACTCTTCGATCTCTCAGAACCCGAGACTACACATGGCTTGGAGCTGACAGACCTTGTGACAGGGCCTTTCCCCTGTCTAAAAAGCTTAAAAAATAAAGCCAGTCATTTGCTGATGAGTCCAGCAGGGAGCTGGTTGATTTCAGCAGGAGTTAATTGACCAGTCTCCACCTGGCTCATCAAGCCTGCTTAAAAGCCTGCTGCGGAGTCTGTAGGGCAGGCATGTCAAACATGCGGCCCTTTTTGCGGCCCGCTCACAACCAGCGCGGCGGTCGTGTGTGTCGGCGAGCGTGTGGGCGGCGGTTAAAAGTTTTGGCCGCGGGAGAAGCGAGCGCGGGTGTGGGGGAAGTGAGCAGCACGGGCAGAAGTAAAATCTGTCCTGCAGGGGCTGGAGGCGTACGGTGGCCGGGTGCAGTCAATCTGCACTCGTGCCTGTGTGGGAGGACTCGGGGGCGGAGTCAAAACCCCGGGGGAGAGACTGCATTCTGTGTGTGTGTGTGTGTGTGTGTGTGTGTGTGTGTCACTGTGTGTGTGTGTGTGTCACTGTGTGTGTCACTGTGTGTGTCACTGTGTGTGTGTGTGTGTGTGTGTGTGTGTGTGTGTGTGTGTTTGTGTGTGTGTGTGTGTGTGTGTGTGTGTGTGTGTGTATGTGTGTATGTGTGTGAAAATCTGGCCTGCTGGGACTGGAGTCGGACGGTGGCCGGGCGCAGTCATCCTGCACACATGCCGTGTGTGGGAGGACAGCGGGGGCGGAGCCAACAGCTGAGATAGCTGCAAAAGACGTCTGTGAGACTGCCTCCTGCCTGGAATAAGGTAAGGACAAGGGGGGGGGGGGGAGGAGATGATGGGGCATGGGGGGGAATATGATGATGGGGCATGGGTGGGGAATATGATGATGGGGCATGAGGGGGGGGGGAATATGATGATGGGGCATGAGGGGGGGGGAATATGATGATGGGGCATGGGGGGGGGATATGATGATGGGGCATGGGGGGGGGAATATGATGATGGGGCATGGGTGGGGGGGAATATGATGATGGGTGGGGGGGAATATGATGATGGGGGGGATATGATGATGGGGCATGGGGGGGGGAAAATATGATGATGGGGCATGGGGGGGGGAAATATGATGATGGGGCATGGGGGGGGGAAATATGATGATGGGGCATGGGGGGGGGGAATATGATGATGGGGCATGGGGGGGGGGAAATATGATGATGGGGCATGGGGGGGGAATATGATGATGGGGGGGAATATGATGATGGGACATGGGGGGAGGAAATATGATGATGGGGCATGGGGGGGGGGAATATGATGATGGGGCATTGGGGGGGGAAATATGATGATGGGGCATAGGGGGGGGGAATATGATGATGGGGCATGGGGGGGGGGAAATATGATGATGGGGCATTGGGGGGGAAATATGATGATGGGGCATGGGGGGGAATATGATGATGGGGCATGGGGGGGGGGGGGGGAATATGATGATGGGGCATTGGGGGGGAAATATGATGATGGGGCATGGGGGGGGAATATGATGATGGGGCATGGGGGGGAATATGATGATGGGGCATGGGGGGGGGGAATATGATGATGGGGCATGGGGGCCAGCCTGGGCAGATAAAGGTGGGAGGCAGGGGGTGGGGAATATGATGATGGGGCATGGGGGCCAGCCTGGGCAGATAAAGATGGGAGGCAGGGGGTGGGGAATACGATGATGGGGCATGGGGGCCAGTCTGGGGAGATGAGATCATGATGAGGGGGGGAGGTGGGGGTATTTTTTAAATGTATTGGGGAGGTGGAGCTATTTTTTAAATGTATTGGGGAGGTGGGGCTATTTTTTAAATGTATTGGGGAGGTGGGCTATTTTATAAATGTATTGGGGAGGTGGGGCTATTTTTAAATGTATTCGGGGGAGTGGGGGTATTTTTAAAATGTATTCGGGGGCGTGGGGTTATTTTTATATGTATTCGGGAGTGGGGGTATTTTTATATGTATTTGGGAGTGGGGGTATTTTTTATATGTATTCGGGAGTGTAGGGGTATTTTTTATATGTATTCGGAAGTGTGGGGGGTATTATTTTAATATGTATTCGGGAGAGTGTGTGTGTGGGGGGGGGGAGAGAAGAGAGGGGGGAGAGAGAGAGAAGAGGGATTGAGCGAATGGGGGGGGGGGAGAAGGGAGATGGGTGGGGAGACAGAGAATAGAGGGGATTGAGCGAATGGGGGGGGGAGGGAAGGGAGAGAGAATAGGGGGAGACAATGGGAGAGGGTGAGAGAAAATGGGGGGGAAGTAGAGAGAGAATGAGGACAGGGCCGCCAACAGGCCCGGTGAGTCCGTCAACCACCCTCTCTCTCTCTCCCCCACCCTCTCTCTCTCCCCCACCCTCTCCTCTCCCTCTCCCCCACCCTCTCCCCCACCCTCTCCCCACCCTCTCTCTCCCCCACCCTCTCTCTCTCCCCCACCCTCTCTCTCTCTCCCCCACCCTCTCTCTCTCTCCCCCACCCTCTCTCTCTCTCCCCCACCCTCTCTCTCTCTCCCCCACCCTCTCTCTCTCTCCCC